>NC_091121.1:104092786-104392786 GCF_040183065.1 Periplaneta americana | reverse complement strand
TTTTCTATATTTCGCATGATTTTTGCCTTAAGATACGAATGTACAGTACAGTAAAACCTGTATTAAACGACCACTGCTGGTTCCATGAAAAACTGGTCTTTCAGAGAGATGGTCTCTCAATAAGGGAAGTTATTTTACACAAATAATGGGTTAAAACGTTTCTATGTTAATTAAATAAAAACGTGGAAAGTATTGCTAATAATAAAAGCTTGAAATCAGAACTTTATTTCTTATTTTACGTTATTTTTCCGATTTTCTCCTTTGATTCCCCTTCACAAAATCATAAATTGAACTATGCTTAACTTTTTTACATTTCCTTTTTACAATCTCATTTTAAAAACTATTCTTTAACATGTTAAGAAGATCATTTATATGTTCTCGATTCATACAGTCTTTCAATGGTGCCGATTGTTAAATTAAGTCAATATTACATAAGGCTTGTTCTAGTCACATTTTTTCGGATTGAAATTCCCTCTTGACTTCATCCTCGTCATCGGTGGGTTGAAAGCCACCAGCGTAGCTTTGTCGGCTAAGGCACTTGACTACAGATCCGGAGTTGCGTTCGGGCGTGGGTTTGATTCCCGCTTGGGCTGATTACCTGTTGGGTTTTTTCCGAGGTTTTCCCCAACCGTAAGGCAAATGTCAGGTAATCTATGGCGAATCCTCGGCCTCATCTCGCCAAATACCATCTCGCGATGACCAATCCCACCGACGCTAAATAACCTCGTAGTTGATACAGCGTCGTTAAATAACCAAGTAAAAAAAAAATCGGTTGGTTGATCACCGGATTTTTCTAATAGGTAGAAGGAAGAAAAAATAAAATATTGTACTGTAATTAACAAGTAACGATTTGATTTTTAATGTACAAAACGAAAAGTAAAACAGTCATACGGCATGAGAAATCTTACCTTTCAAGAAACTGTTAAATAGCGGTGCAAATAATCCGTCATACCTCGGAGGCCGTTTGCAATCGGTCATTGTACCATTTTCTTAGCAATCCCTAACATTCCTTAAGGGATTAATGAAAGAGATGGACATTCAACGTGAATACGAACATCATTTTAACTTCTAGTACTGTACGAATTTCTTGGAATTTATTTAGGATACAGTAATGTAATAAAATATTAAATTGTAAATTTTAAAAATATAGTATGATCTTTTAAAAGAAGTAAAATTAAGGAACTGGCTATTCAATCACTGGTCGGTAGTCCAAGAGAGAGGTGGTCTCTTAAAAGGGTGTGGCTTACATTGGTTTTATGGATTTTTAATTCGATTCTTTAAAAAATCGATCTTTAGGAGGAGTGGTCTCTCAATAGAGATGGTCTTTCAGACAGGTTTTACTGTATACTTAAATTATTGTAAAATTGAAGCGAGATTCGTACGAACACACTGCAAATGAACATACATTGCTCTTAGATAACCTAGAAATATAAACCGCCTTGAGAACGAAAGAGAATAAAGGATATGCTTATTATTATAAAAAAAATTGTACCGGTATTCATATACATATCACTAAATTGTAAAAGAGATCGGAAGATAGAAATTTCGTGGTTTTATGGACCCCAACAAGAGAAAAAAGCCCTCTGACTGTCTTCATCCCTGGGAAGAAACCGGAATTAAATTTTATAAAGGTTGAGTGCACACCGTAGTCTGGAAGTTACGAAGAGCTGAAAAATCTTGCTTCCGTCCGACACTGGATCCTGTCCTTTGCAGTCTGTCGCTCTTCACAAAGAGCGAACTAGACGCTCAAGTGGGCCCCTGCAGAGTTCATATGTGAAGTTTGCCTAGCACGTGTGGCTGTGAGGCATATGCTGGTTATGAACAATCACCTTTGCTCCTATTTTTTCTGTATTTCCACAGAAAACCTCAACCACTACCAAATTCAATCCCTTCATCTTTTTCGACCGTTCCACGTTTTGACGTAGAATATGTGTCTATTTGCACTGCATGTAAGGAGCCAAATTCACTCAGAATGTGTCACGAAATTAGACTGGAGTAGAAACTGTTAATGTGAGAGAAGAAGAATCATCCTCGAAGAGATAGTTGCCCTATGATAAGAGATACCGTTTTGTTAGAGCCACGTAATTTCTTCGTATACAGAGTTGACGTGGAAAAATCCTTCAGATATAAAGGGGCGATAGGATACACTTAAATTAATAGAAAACCTATATTACGTTTTGTGATTAGATGCACGATTAATTAGAAAAATGAGCTTGAAGTTTCAGCAGTCTGGCAATATCGCCGCTATTACACTGCTCTTTCTTCTCGTAATACAGATGTAAGAGGTCAATGGCTCAGGTCTGTCTGCCTTAGCGAACTTCCTCCAATCTCCCTTTCTGGCTACAGTGTTGCAGGATGGTCGCATCGGTCAGTGGCTTAAATTACTAACTTAGTGGTTTTTAAATTAAATTTACACGAGTGGCTTAAAATTAGTGGTTTTTAAATTAAATTTACACGAAAACCGCTATTGAAATGCCCCAGAGAGATAAATGCTTCTTTATTAGGCTTTCTATTGATATGGACAAAGATCACAATCCTACTCGCAACAGTTACCGAATTAAAGGGTGTTAAACGTTTGAAAAAAAATTGTTCTGAGAAAACTATGAACTTCCCACCAATATAGTATTAACTTATACTTTTTTGTTACATACAACATGAGCTGTTCGCACTGAAAATCCACCTTGTATATACAAGCAAAGCAATATTTCTACATAGAAGTTTTTCTTTTTTCTTTTCCAACAGCAATTCCTAAAACCGAATCATTTATTTATTCACTTATAAAACTATACAATTGGTAATTTACAATTAACTGAGAGGAATTAAAAATTTGTATAGGTATTTCTTGGAGATTTTATTTATCAATATGAAATTACGGAAAAAATTTACACAAAATTTTGAAATAGTTCCACGTGTTTCAAACAATAACCCAGTCACCTCCCAGCGATTTTCAGGTATTTCACTTCCAGGTATTTTAAGGAAGGTTCATTATGTCTCTTTTTTCACGATCTACTTTCTTGCATTGTGCACCATTTTTCAAAACGTACTATTGGATTAATAACAAATACAATGTTGTTCTTCCTGTCGATTGCAATGATGTCAGCATGTTTGTTTGAACCTTCGACTGAGATGCGCAATCGACAGGAAGAAGATCTAGAGCTTATAAGTGATTATATATGAGCGTTAAGCCAGTCATCACATGAATGTCTATATCACATATTTAATTTGATTTGAAATGTTTAATGTAATGGCGAATTTAAAAATGGGCAGAGTTTTGGTAGCAGTCCTCCTCTATGTAACGAAGAAGCATCGCAAGACTGTCCACAAGTAGCATACATTTAGGCGCTCTTGTTTACTGCACATGCGCAACTCGTTGTATCTGGAACTTAGTAAAAGTTGGTGCCCCTAAATAGAAGAGAAGCCAAGTTCATATAGTTATCTATTGATTTAAACATAGCACCTACGTCTGAAATATTGTGGGAGGGGTGAAATCGATAATTTATACCTCCTCTCCCTTAGGCCCATACCTTTTCTGCATTGTTAGGTCATTTAAACTTGTTAACCAGAAATATCAACGTTAACTATATACCTTCCGTTTTCTACTTCTCGTTTCATACAACTATATTAGCCAATGTAGTGCTTGCCACTGATAAATACATTCTTGTAAAAACGGAACAATGCGGTCTCATAGCATCTCAACGAACTCCTAAGACGTAATGTGTCCTGTGATCTTATTATATGCTGTGGCTATATCACTAATGGGTATGGAGAGGGAAGATAGATTTTGGACTGAGATGGACTTCAGTGTCTGTAGATTCATATAATATTAACCATCCTGAAACAAACACTCTTTCTGATAGCTCATTATTTCCCTTCTCTCACAGCCCACATGCCAGGTCTCGTCTCTTCACTTATACTTACGTGGAAACATTGCGGCTGTAATCCAAGTAATCGTTATCATGTCTCAGTCGAGCCCTGATATCAGAAGTCATACTAAAGGCGTTATTTATCAAGTTTGCTGTTACTTAAAGATTGAGATTGTGTGGACATTAAACCTTTTCCTATCATTAACGCAGACAGCCACTGCCAAGGCGTGTGGTGTTTCTCTGCGATTGATTCAGAGAATTTGTACAGAACGATTTTTTAGTCACACATATTGTGTTATTTGTTTTGCCATCCTTAAGTGTGCTTCTAATACACAAGTATTTTTTTTATTACGAAACTCTTTCATGTTATACTAACGTGTAAATTTTCTACACACAGAAAAATACATTAATTTTTTGCACTTTAATTTTTATTTTTCTCATGATTCACGAAGTTGATAACTGTATAAATATTATTTAGTACTTACTATTGCAAAACAATATTCTGAAGACACATAAAAACGAAATGTTTGTGTGTAATGCTAAATATTTTATTTCTTGTATTAGGTTTGCAATTGCAATAATTATTACATTTTTTTAAATGGCTAACTTGCGAAATATTATAAACGATAACATCATCTAAAGTCGGATTAGTGTAATATGTTACTATTCAGCAATGTATTT
The DNA here is from genome assembly GCF_040183065.1 of Periplaneta americana. NCBI lineage: Eukaryota > Metazoa > Arthropoda > Insecta > Blattodea > Blattidae > Periplaneta > Periplaneta americana. Next base: position 104,388,242 of record NC_091121.1, on the reverse strand, counting down.
AATGGAAGGGGAAAGAGAACTGACCACTATAACCCATTATCTCCTGGCTTAATTACCTCATGAGTGATGCCTTATTGTTGCTACTTATGAGTTTCATACCTGTGTTCGGACATTTGAATAAAAAAAAAACATTATTCAGTAAATCAGGTATTATAATTTGTAGAAATCACATTATTATTTTATTTGTTCTTTTAAGTTTTCCTATAGTGCAAAACATGTGAATGGATGAGTGAGTTACTTGTGACAGGACCATACACCAAGCAGGTTCTGAGACGTGTAGGAGTTGGAGTAGTGAATGAGGGATTCGCCATATCCGCCTATTTCTTCTGCCCCTAGTAGCCACTACTCTTTGAAGTTAAGTGAGTACAGAGTTTATGCAATGAACCAAATGACGACGAAGAGTAGTGACGCGCGGCGCTGTACTATTTCCGCGTCAAGGAGAACCATAGTACACACATAAAAGAATGATTTCAAGAGTAGGGCTGTATTGTGTATTACAAAAGAATGAACATAGTCTTTGCTGTTAATTTTTAAATTGAAATGTTATTGCTTCAAAGACACTACTGTTTTTTATTTCATTTTAGTAGGCTATTTTACGACGCTTTATCAACAGCTTAGGTTATTTAGAGTTTGAATGAGATGAAGGCAATAATGCCAGTGAAATGAGTCCGGGATCCAACACCGAAAGTTACCCACCATTTGCTCATATTGGGTTGAGGGGAAAACCCCGGGAAAAACCTCAACCAGGTAACTTGTCCCGACCGGGAATCGAACCCGGGTCACCTGGTTTCGCGGCTAGACGCGCTAACCGTTACTCCACAGGTGTGGACGCACTACTGTTAATGTATGTATGTATGTATTTATTAACACTACAATTGGGTATACACCCGGTGGTAGTGATATATAATATACAATAATTACAATTACATGAAATAAAATAAAATAAAATAGACGCAAATCTATAAATAGTAGATGCAATAAACCTAGGACTATAAATAAAAACTATTCTATAATAACGCCTACGATAAGCAAAAGTAAATCTAACTTATAAGTACTTCTATTTCTATGAAATGTTTAAGCCTATATTACAACAATCTTTGATATAAAACTTTAACTTAAAATGTTACTGTATCAGACACACTAATCTTAACAATATATTTAAGCCTATATTACAGTAACCTTTGTTGTAAAATTTTAACTTAAAATATTTTTACTATAACACAGGTACTGCCCTGGATGAAATGTTTAAACCTATATTACAGTAACCTTTGTTGTAAAATTTAACTTAAAATACCGGTACTATTATAACACAGGCACTGCCCTCGTGTACAAGTGTACTTAACAACAAAATTTTTGAAGCGCTTGTCCTCAACTTTGTTGAATGTTGGCCTGCACCATCATTTCATACAGATCTCTACTAAATTCATCCGCTGACACTGAATTACTGTCGAAGGTAGATCGTCAGACACTTCTTTCTACCGATTTCAAATGGTTTTGTTTTTTTTTTAATTACAGTCCTGCTGTAAATACCATCTTTTAGAACAGATTATGTCACTTTTAAATAGATTACACACAATTATGCCACCACTTACACAGACATACTCTCTTCCGAATTCCTCTAGCCACTCCAGTACTTTCGCACTTGTTTTAGTCATCTTTATTTCAACTAGTAGTGCATAATAACATAAACACTGCTAAACTGAAGCATACTGTACTTGTTTAGGAGTAAGGAACCTGTTTTAGAGTGACTCTGTAGTGCGCGTTACTTGTGTTACTTAAAATTGCTGTTATTATGAGTGATTAGTACTTATTTAAAAATACTGTTTATTAGCAAATGAACAACTTCAAATACTTGGGATGTACTATAAGCAGTAACACGAGCTGCAGCCAGGAAGTCAGGAGGAAGATAGCAATGGCAAAGGAAGCTTTTAATAGAAAAAGGAGCATCTTCTGCAGTCATCTAGAAAACGAACTAAGGAAGAAACTAGTGAAGTACTTTGCGAATAAGCTATAATACAGTAGCAGATTTTAAGCCACAGTCGCATTTGTCGCATTTTGCTACTCGACTTTTTAAAATGCAATAAACTTTGAATGTAAATGTGAAAAAAATGCGACAACTACATTGGACTTCAGAAACAAAGATGGTAATGGAGAAAATGAAATCAGAGATGTGTTTGAAATAATCTGAATTTAAATGAAATGCTATTGACATGGGCATGTTAAAAAAGGTATTGAGCAATAGATGTACGAGAATTGATTTCAAAGAGTTGGTGCTATTGATGTAAGTTAAGTGAACAATTTCTTCTAATTTATTAATATAATTCCATCGCTTCCTACAAATTGTGAGCGAGTATTTAGTTGCATGAATCTTGTAAAAACTGGAATTAGAAACCGCCTTTCAGTAAAAAGAGTTAGCACTCTGCTAACAATAAAACTTGAAGGGCCTACTAGCAAAGAATTTCAATTTTTACAGTGCCCATAAAATAACTTATTTTAATGTGATGTAAATTCAGCAATAATTGATTTTAAACATACCTACGCCTAATGATTTACAGTGGACTCTCCTAAGTTCGACAAAACAGAATTGTAAGTTCAGTCCAATAAGGGTAGTGGGCGTGGCAGATGAAATGAATACAAATTTTTATTGGTTATCCATCAACGAATACAGTACTGAGACTTGTGTATGCGCTTCTAGTACCACAGTGGGTTTCGACAGTTCCGTCTCTCAAACGGCACAATTCTCAAATAGAAAAAGAAGAGTTTATTAATTTAAAATCAGTGATCAGTATGGATGTCCTAATCAATAAAATATTCTGTTTTCCTTTAACAAAAGTATCACTACAAGACACAGAACCAATTCCCATTTAAGTGGCAAACCCATTTCTTAGTGCCCGTATAGAGGCATGTCTAATTCTCCATTGTAAGCAGTCGCACTATAGGATGTCGAACTTGATTTCTGTCGAACTTAAGAGCTTGAACCGTACTTAGATCTGCAATAGTGAAAGGTACTTCTAGGTATTCATAAGCTTGTAGAACAGTGAAAAAAATACCTAATACAACTGTAAAGAATAGACCTTGTAGTGCTTGATTATAATTATTTTCTGAAAATAACATAATTTATGTAGTATAATTAGTATATTTGACTTTCAATCAAAACATTTTTATAACACAAGATAAATAATTATATTAACAAGTTATTCAAAGTATATCTAGAGTGTGATAAGATCATACACATGCACATGTCAACAAATCTAGCATTCGAACGCAGCGACAGGAAGGTCTCTTGGTTCAGGTCAAAAATCCGCTAGAGAAAGTGTGGAGTGAGTAGTTTCCGCACAAGTAAAAAAACCCGCCTATTTCCTCTGCCTTTACTTTATCTATAGTCATACTGTATATAATCTGTAGAAATGAATTATTTGTCGGTCTTTCGTTTGTAAGCTTTTATGTAGATAGTGTTAGTTTAATTCAGTCGTGATTAAATTAGGCCAGTCTTACCAACGTTTGGGTAGAAGAAGGGCGAGCAGCCACAGGTTCGAGTGGAGTAGTTGCTGCGACACTCGGCGTAGCAATTGTTGTAGGAGTAGCGCTTGAGGTTCTGCAGGCGTCTCTCGTTGCGCAGTTGACACTTCCTCTGCCTCAGGCCGACGTAGAGCACGGCGGGCGTGTTTTGGAATGTCTCGGGATACACCGACGCCATCATGATGCTGCCGGCGCTAAGCACCCGCTCGTCGGTGCTGTCAGACGGGTAGTCGAACGGATCGTGCAGCAGGACCTGTTGACACAATATTACCACAGTTTTGTATATACAGTTGCGAAGTTTGGGATGATTTTTTGCATTTCTCGCGATAGTTGCTAGCCGCTTGGAGCTCTGTGAGTACTAGGAACAATAGACTGTGTCACTGCCATCGTGATCTAATACAGGCCGTAAGGGAAACCATGTGACTCGCTTAACCCGATCATGAAGGGTGGCTTTTAAATCATATAAATTAGTTGGAATGCATAAAGAATAACATATATTTCTGTAAAATGTAGTGTAATTGCAATAATAAAATTTAAAACAATGATTATGAGACACTTCAGACATAATTCACTTGCAAGTTAAGGTGAAATATTATTTTTGGTGTGAAAATTACGTTATTTGTATGTGTAATACCTGCCTTTATTTGAACTAAATATTGCGAAACTCTTGTACATTCATTTATGCACGATTCAATAGTTTTCAGTTGCACCGCACGGATATTTAGATATGTTGAAATTATAGGTTATGTTTATTCCACCATTACTTCAATATTCACATTTATACATTATAATTAAGCATAATGTAATGTATGATACTCCGCACATTCAATTTGTCTGTATTTTAATACTACAATTGAATACGTACAGAATTATTGTATTTATCTACTTCCTAAGAGACGAAGTAACACAATCGTACGTACACTAATTTCATAGGAGTGGTATGGTAAATTTTCTATCTACAATTAAGGAAGGTAGATGTGCTAAATTAAAATCGTAACATAAATTCTTTTTTATTAAACCTCAAAATAGCTTCCATTCTAAACCTAAAATGTTGATGCGAATAGATTATGTTAACATGCAAAATTCTCTTCACAATAAAATAACACGGTTTTGTAAATATTTCTGCAACAAATTATGCAATAAGAAGTAAACGGAACTTATGGACATATTACACTAAATAAAACTGAGTAATGATACGCAATAAAGTTATAATATAATACTTCACCGAGCTCCATACACTAAAATAGAAAACCCGAACATACATTATAGTCTGCTCGGGAAAGAGCCTGTGCTGAGGCGATAGTAGGGATCCTGGTGGTCAGCAACTATCTATGTTTGCATATTTATTAAGTATTGAGCTTCGTAAATGTATATACTAAACTGTGATATTACGGAAATCTAAAAGTCCATCTCGGGCAACCTGATAGGGAAACAGAACAACTTCCACCCCATCCTTGTAGCCTCTTCTTGTCTCCAGCGTGAGCATTGCTGTTCCTCTTACCGCGTTCTACCCTCTTGCTTCGCCATAATTCATTTACTTTTAAAAAGTACTGATTTTGAACTGCAATCATCATAATGTGAATATAGGTAATATAGATAAAAGTATTTAGATGTCCTGTCTGAGTAAGTTATATACTCGTAATAATAAATTGTATACCGGTATATAGTTTAGTACGTGTATGTGTAAATAGTGTACCGTATATAGCTAGTATGCATAGATCTACGAGTAATATAAATATATTAGGTCTACCGAATTATAGTGTTAACAGAGCAGTTTAAACAGTATAGTAGACCTATATAGGCCTAGTGAGTGAAATTTGTAATGGCAGAAAACTCGATCATAAAACATAAGCCCGGTAAATCGTTAAGAAATGGGGAGAAGAGATGCATTTTAAAGGTGTTTAATTCGTTGAAGGAACAATATCCTACTATGACTCTTGAAGAACTGGCTGAGATGACGAGAAAACAGACTCCATTAATATTAGTGATTGAAAAGGTACGTAGGCCTAGTTATATATTAGTATCCCTACTGTATTCTTTTCTGACGTAATTTTTTTAAATGCTGATTTTTCATCTGTAGGGTACATATTTATTTTGGTTACATTAATTCCACTTTCGTACATGGAAGATACGAAGTCCTTCTCGCATCCTTATTTTTATATTTTAGTATGATTGTTCTTATAGTAGGCCTATAACATACACACTACAGAGTAATGAATTCATATGGGCAATGTTTTTGAAATAGACCATAGTGTCCTCCCCTCTGCCGTTAGCAAAGGTAAGGAGTCCCTACCAGGTTATCTGGGATAGACTTTTAGTATATACAGTCACGAAGCTTGAGTTGTGAGTGACAATAGACTGTGTCGGTACTATTTCGCATTGTCTGTAATGAGGCAATATTAGCGATCCTAGTGGTTAGCAACTATCTATGGATGCATATTTACTACGTATTGAGCTTCGTGACTGTATATACTAGACTGTGGTATTACTGCAGGTGCGCGTCTGATTTCATTACCTCGCTGTAATTGATCCGCTCAGTGGAATGGAACTCGCAGATAAGGACAGACAGTCTCGCTGCTTTATTTGTTTCTAAATAATTGATATTTCTTTGAAACTTTTATGCGTGAGTGACACAGTGTAAAAGATATCTCAGTGAAACGTCTAGAGCAGTGATTCCAGAACTTTCTGTAGGCGCGACCCACTTTTGAGCGAGACTTCTGTTCGTGACCCCCACTACTGTATTACTCGACCGAGGCGAGTGGAGCCGCGTGTGTAATGTGAACTATCGCGATGCGGTATTACGAACGCAGGAGCAGTAGCGCCACGGCTCCGGGCTGCAGGACTCCATTGGCCTTGGTGGAGTAATATCGATTTTTGACCAAAGCTAGTTATGCCTACTAGATAAAGTAGATTTAGCACAATAGTTTAATTAATTTAACATAGTGAATTTAAAAAGTTATTAATTAAAAAAATACTGCAATATAACAGAACATCAGAGATGTACGTGTGTAAAAGATTTGTAATCAAGTTATAATTTGAGAAAAACAATGCAATTTGTAAATAACAATCTAGATAACAAAAGTAGTGGGATTAAAAAATAAAGAGCTTATAAAACTGAAATAAGTAGAGGTAATGGAATATTAGAAAAAGTGAGTAAAGGAACGATATGAAAGTTCTATAAAACAACGGCATTACCAGTTCTGTTAAGTTATATTATTAGAAGGATTAATATGAAAAAACGGTATACAATACGACCTAAATGCATGGAAATTAAAGTACGAGGGACGATAAAAAAAGTAATGCACAACAACATTTTATGGCAGCGTATTTAATAGGTAAGGGAAACGAAATAATGCAGAAAGAACTACAGGTTTTACCTACTTCTCAACACAGGAACCAAGTCTCTCCACACATTTCCCCCATCGTCACACCAGATTCTGTACACCTCGTTCATGAAAGTCCGTTTTTGAACATATAACCACCTGCGCACGACTGATTTCACTTCTTCATCCGAACCAAAGGTTTGGCCTCCTAGGAATTTTTTCATTGGTCCGAAAAGGTGAAACTCAGACGGTGCGAGGTCTGGGCTGTGGGGTGGGTAACTATCACCACAATGCCTCTGACATTGGGTGGAGTTACAGTGGTCACTGGTCGGCCGGAACGTGCTTCATCGGTAAGATTACTCGGCCCTCTTCGAAGAACCTGCACCATCTGGAGATGTTGCTACGATACTGACCATCAGCACCATAGACCTCCAACATTTCCCTGTGAATTTCATTCGGATTTTTTTGTTTTGCTCAGAAAAAAAAACTGAGTACACCTCGCTGCTCTTCACAAGTAGACGATGCTAGCACACGTTCCATCTTTACTCAGTAGTTGTCGCTCGTTTCGCCAGGGTGACACCCGTCTTTAGCGCAAGATTCAAACTATCTGCCAACTTTGAACGTCCTAACCAAAATAGTATACCGTAAAGAAATTGTTGTGCGCTACTTTCCGATCCTCCCTAGTACTTAAATTTGTGAATGGATAGACTCTTCAACCACAAATGCAATGTAGATATTAGATAAGTACTAAGAACGCAAAGCATTACAGATATAAATGCATACCAATACAGAGGTTCGCACACAAAAGAATAATGAGTACTTAAAGAATGACAATTATAGTCTTAAAGGGAAAAAAAAATCAATGGAGGAAACCCAATTAAAAGATGGAATGAACAGCTTGAAAGTCAAGTGTTGAAGGCAAAACAGGCCTCAATGAGCCTATTGGTGTAAACGACTGTTATTTTTTCATATGTCTATCTGTTTTAAATGGTGGCATTTATATATAAAAAGTAGCCTAATATTAAAAGAGAATAAAACAGGCTATAGACTATGGAGAATTATTTCATGGGAGTTTCTGCATTGTTAATTAGTAATTACATTTATATACAGTACAAATAGAAGAAGTAACATATTTTATTTTTCTGCATAATAGAGAATGATTTTTGTATACAATTCAAGAAAAGAAAACGTTTCTTCTTCTTTTTTGTGAAGAGTAAGTAGGGGAGACCCGGGCAAAACGAATAACCCGGGCAAAGAGAATAATGCATATTTCTTAGAAACGCCAACAGATAGCGCTTTCTTCTATGTTGAGGAAGAATCCCAACCAGATTTTGCTGCTGGAACTGACTTGTCGTCATTCTAGCTAGTGCGAGAAGAAATCAGCGTGTGTTTGAAGAAAATTGACTGTTTTCTTAAAATATTTCTAGGTAAGAGAAACAAAAGTATAACACACAATACTCCAGAAACTTTTTGTTATGTGATAGTAATATATAGGCGATACGATTACTTCTAAAGTACCGTACTTACGAAGAAGATTATTGACGTTTATGTTTGTATAACCTTAAATGAAAAGCGAAATGACGTCTGCGGGCAAAGTCAATAGGGCAAAGTGGATAACTTATCCGCTTTGCCCTGCCACCTTTATTTGACTACGTAAGTGTTAGCAGTATTTTTGTATGTATTTGTCTATTGTAATAAAGCCTGTTAGATCATTTTACATAGTGGAGGCATTAAGTCACACTAATTAAATTATAAATCAGTAACACTAATCTTAATTTTTACTTAAAAAGGTCGTAATGTGTTTTCAGATGGTTTAATTTTTCAAGAGGAAGACGGAACAAGCCAAATGGTCTGAAGAAGCCATGAAGAAAGCGTTTGAAGAAATAAAATCTTCCATTCATTGGTTCTGCTATCTGGCCATACAACCATAACGTGTTTGTTGATGAAGACTTTTCTCCAGATCAACTTACAGATCGCCCACTTGAGATAGAAATCAGCGAAACGACAGTTGGCTCAGATTTAACAAATTCTGCGGTGTCAGCTTCTTTAGAGGCTGAAGAAACAGTTAATGCTCACTCAGAATCAACCACCTCTGTGATGTCGTTATATTCAGAGATTGAAGGAATATTCAATACATCAATTACACTCAGATTTTCAGTTCCGGTGACACCAAAATCCTCAACATCGTCAGCAAGAGAATCCAAGTCAGCTCTTTTGATTTAGACCAGTGCCAGAAGTGGATGCTCGAAAGATATGAGGTAAACGAAGAAAATGTCAGCGCTCTGAAGTTCTTGCATCTATACCGATTAAAAACGTTGAAAGAGAAGTAACTTATGGGCAGGAGCAAACGCAGAAGAAATCCAAGTCTTCAGTGCTAGTGAAACGTCGATTTGTTCAAATTTGTACTTTGTACTAATCTAACGTGTTGTAATGGGCTGTAAATAACATATCCTATCGTCTAATATAACTCATTAACATCGTGTTTATGTGTTGACTTAATTTTATTATCAGTGAATAAAAATTAAATGGAAATGTGAAAATGTTATAGGGATATTCACTTTGCCCGGGTTAGTTATTCGCTTTGCACGTGTACCCGGGCAAAGCGAATAATTAACTATATTTTCTTTCTCAAATCATATCACTGTCCGTAGGTACGAGAAACGAATTGCTGTTGTTTATATACTCGTATGTGGACAACATCTGTCACAACCAATGTCAAGAAGATTTTATTTCGGGAGCACAAAAATATAGCCTGTGTCAGTGTTTGTTCTTACCTTATCCGCTTTGCCCGGTTTTCCCCTACATAAATTATTTCCTATATGCATATCTCTGACTGTGAAACTTACGCTTAGCCATAACAATCAGTCCAACTACTACTAATATTTCAGAATTTGATCCCCTTAGCACATTATGATGGTCAAAGTGGGTGAAGGGCAGATTTTCTAGAGCACTTCATTATATCCTACCATTAATATGTTATTATTGGAGTCCTGCGTATGGTTACCTAAAACCTCCGCGCAACACGCAACAGTTTAGGTATGTACGAAATCACTTCAGATCTGCTCTTCAGCGAACCGTGTCAAGACAAAATAAAGCTAGACGGTTATAAATGAGTGCTCCAATAGAAGAATTTGGTAGCGAGCACTTCATTAGGAAGAAAGAAGGAAAAATGTTTACAGTCACTCGTTATAATGTTATGAAGGCTCTTAAAGCAAGTAATCAGTGTAAATAATTTTGTTTTTATTGTGATTTATTGTATTATTGTAATTTCCACCATTTATTTGTACAGTAGTGGCAAAAAAAAATCTGACCGACCTTTGTAGCTGATTTCAGATCCTTGTTCAGTCAGAGCACAATAGACTGATAACTAAGACTTTCGTGGTTCGAATCCTGCCTGAGAAGGAAACTTTTTTTTGTTCCTTATTCAAATTTATTCCCAATACTTTTCCATTGCAGCGATATTTTACTACTTAATTAACTTATTATTCCCAGAACATGAATTTTACCAGCAATCGAAAAGTATTGGGAATAAATTTGAATCAGGAACAAAAAAAGTGTCCTTCCTAGGCAGGATTCGAACCACGAAAGTCTTAGTTACCAGTCTATCGTGCTCTGGAGTGAACAAGGCTCAGAAATCAGCCGGGGTTTTTTTTTTTTGCCACTACTGTACATACTCGTACACAGGCTGTATACAGTTACAACGTTCACGTGTAAAATAAGTAGGCTTATTCATAATTAATTATGTAATATGGCATTAGAGACGGATCATCAGTGCGGGTTTAGGCGTAATAGATCGAATATTGATCAGATTTTTTGTATTCGACAGATATTGGAGAAAAATGAGAGTATAATGTTATAGTACATCAGTTATTCATGGATTTCAAAAAAAGCATATGACTCGGTTAAGAGAGAAGTTTTATATAATATTCTCATTGAATTTGGTATTCCCAAGAAACTTGTTCAATTAAAACGTGTCTCAGTGAAACTTACAGCAGATTCCGTATAGGTCAGATTCTATCTGATGCTTTTCCAATTTACTGCGGGCTAAAGCAAAGAGATGCACTATGACCTTTCCTTTTTAACTTCGCTCTAGAATATGCCATTAGGAAAGTTCAGGATAACACAGAGGTTTGGAATTGAACGGGTTACATTAGCTTCTTGTCTATGCGAATGACGTGAATATGTTAGGAGAAAATCCACAAACGATTAGGGAAAACACGGAAATTTTACTTGAAGCAAAGCGATAGGTTTGGAAGTAAATCTCGAAAAGACAAACTATATGACTATGTCTCGTGACCAAAATATTGTTCGAAATGGAAATATAAAAATTGGAGATTTATCCTTCGAAGAGGTGGAAAAATTCAAATATCTTGGAGCAACAGTAAATATAAATGGCACTCGGGAGAAAATTAAACGCAGAATAAATATGGAAAATGCCTGTTATTATTCGGTTGAGAAGCTTTTGTCATCTAGTCCTGTCAAAAGATATGAAAGAATTTATAAAACAGCTATATTACCGATTGTTCTGTAGGGTTGTGAAACTTGGACTCTGACTTTGAGAGAGGAACAGATTAAGGGTGTTTGAGAATAAGGTTCTTAGGAAAATATTTGGTGCTAAGAGGGGTGAAGTTACAGGGAATGCAGAAAGTTACACAACGCAGAACTGCACGCATGACATTCTTCACCTGACATAATTAGGGACATTAAATCCAGACATGTGGCACATATGGGCGAATCCAGAAATGCATGTAGAGTGTTAGTTGGGAGACCGGAGGGAGAAAGACCTTTGGGAAGGCCGAGACGTAGATAGGAGAATAATATTAAAATGGATTTGAGGGAGGTGGGATATGATGATAGAGACTGAATTAATCTTGCACAGGATAGGGACCGATGGCGGGCTTATGTGAGGGCGACAATGAACCTGCGGGTTCCTTAAAAGCCATTTGTTATGTAAGTAAGGCATTACAGACGGTAATACATGGAGATAAAAACAATCTACAAACATTCCTAAAAGTAAGGAAGTTGAAACATCAGAGCTGAAATATATATTTCAATATTAACTTATTTCAATTGTGAATATTCAAATTTCAATCCTTTCATTAAATTATCATATTATTTACCTCTAAATTCATTTGACTTTGATAAAATATATCTATTTATTTAAAAAATGCAATTTAATATTGGAACCTCTGTAAATAGGCGAAAATTAATTACAATTGGCTTTTATATTTTGGGTAAATTGTATATTGTGAAACGAAAGAGTAGGCCTATCTAGAATCTAAATGCGTTTTACTTATTGTGAGAATAATCTTCTGTTGTAGATAAGATGGCTTTAAATAAATATTTTGTTTGTTATTAAATACACATGACAGTAGGTATATTTTGAACGTGAGTAGCATCCTCATTGTTCAGTGCCTCTACTGCCCTATACGAACAAGCAGATGTAACACACGAAATGGAGCGAGCAGACGAGTCAGAGCCCTAGTTTGCAAACGAAGCTAGTATGATCCATGTGCATCTAACTTGTACTCAAAGTAACCAAACGCAGGACTCTATTATTAAATAAATAAATAAATTTTGTCACCATAGCAAATTTTTTCCATATTATCATCTTGTATAACGTTCGTTATTTAAGAAATAATCCTGGACATTGAAGGAAATACGACAAACAAATACAAAGGAAGAATATACTTCTTAAAACTAATCAACATAGCAAAAAAGTAGCAGTTAGTTTGTATATTACGTTACTCGAAGCGAGTTATATAATGTTCTGAGTATAAATATGTCATGCTTTGAATTGCTTTCAAGATTTCACATTCTTATTGTTCTACAAGGTTTGTTGGCAAAGGTTGATTACAATTTGAATATCATTGTGACTCTTGTTCTATACATTTCCTTTTCATCCACCCTTAGACTCTATTGTTCGTACCCACGTTTGTTTCTTGTTAAATGTCATTTTCATAACGTTATAGAAACTTGGCATCTTTCAGAACTCTTCTCTACAAAGGGCTCTTCCTTTTAAGTGATACCTGATGAGCAGAAGACGTACCGTCACAATAAAATACTGTAGCGTTACATAAGAGAAATGGGGTTGCCTTAATCATTTTGCTACAATCTGAAAATTGTGCATAATGAAGTTTGAAAATATGTCGATGTTTTTTCAAGGTAGATGTTAAAAACATACTATAATTATTTTGAAATCAATATCAGAAATAGTTGTTTTTGTGATTGGCCAATGGGCTTTTCTTGAATGGAGGGAAGACTCAAGATTATATATTTGATCTGACAAGTTCATTTCAAAATAGTGTTAAGTTATTAGGTTTTCATTTGGATCCTAAATTATCATGGAAATCCTATATTGACAATATTTGTGCAAAGTTATCAAGAGTTCTATTCATACTGAGAAAACTAAAGAGTTGTATCGCAACTGATACTCTTAGAAATGTATATTTTTCACTATTTCAGTGTCATAAATTATGGGATACATATATGGGGGCATGCCACAGATGTTACAAAAATATTATTACATCAAAAGAAGGCACTTAGGATAATACTGAACAGAAATTATAGAGAGACTGGTAGGCCTTTATTTATTCAAACTAAAATTATGACAGTGTATAATTTATTCATCTTTAATTTAGATTCATAATAATTTACATGATTATAAAATAAGATCACAAATATATACAATCAATACTAATTGAAATGTCCATATACCACATTGTAGGCTCAACTCAAGTTTAAATACATGTTTTATTAATGTAATTAAATTTTTTAATAATTCGCCTGTATCAGTTAGAACTCTGCCAAACAGAATTTTAAGCGGGTTATACATGAATAGCTAATTGTCAGACCTTTCTATAGTATTAATGAATTTATTTAGTATGAGATGGATGCTTATTCTTTTTGAATATATAGCCTTCAACGTCATTTTCAGTTCCTCTTCTACTGATCTCTGGAAAATAAATTATTATTATTATTATTATTATTATTATTATTATTATTATTATTATTATCGTTTAATTTTGTATGTAAACTATTTTAATCTGAACGCTTATGGGCATAATATAACGCATAATTAATTTCATACGCATACCGGTACCAAAGTTATTAAAAATCGAAACACAGAGTAAAGAAACAACCTGTGGATATACTTAACCCTAGATAGTGTGACCATTTTAAGACTTAATAAGACTGGCAGGTGTCCGATCCGATGGACACCTGGGATATTTACTTATATATACTTGTAGTTGAAACTCAATTAATGATATGATTGAAATTCTTAACTTTGCATAGGTTTAAAAATTTAAATTACGTAAAATTAGCTTTGAATTTTATATGTGACGTCTTCATGTTATTCACACCAATATGTTTACTGATCTGTCCTGCATTAACTTTTACACTTGAGGTACACTGTAATGCACATTGAATGCTCTGAACACACATTGTATTCTGCACATGTTAAATTTGCAAAGGTAACATCTCTATTTATTTTTTAAGGTTTCAAAGAATTTGATAATGGTGAAGTACGTACTGCTTGCAGTATAGGTCATCGTAACTAAAGTAATAATTTTATCTTGACTTACTCCACAAGCAAATTTTCAGAAATAGGTACTGTCTTAACTTTTTCTTGATATATTTTCATTGTGAGTAGACATCGTGGGCTGCCACACCACATTATTTAGTCAACTGTCCGAAGACAGGTTTGAATCTCATAAGTGACAATAATAAGGCATCACTCATGAGGAAACTAAGCCATGAGACAATGGGGTAGGGAGGCCAGTTCCTTTCCCCCTCCATTGCATACATCGCTGACTAGTAACATATTACATTAATCAGACTTCCCAGTACTCACCTCACATATATCAAGGGAATTCATGATGACGGCTACTTTTTGCTCTTGCAGGCGTATGTATGAACTAGTCCAGGAATAAAGACTTTACTTTTTTCGTGTCAACCAAGGTGAGGTAATTCTTTAATAATATTTCACGTATTTGAAAATCTGTGAAACAAATTATGTTTCTGTAGATGTTATATTACTCTGAAAGATGGAAAACTACTGACGTACCTAAATTTTGTTGCATTATTGATTCTTTCTTTTCCTAAATATGAAAATCCTTCCAAAGGGTAGAAAGTTTCGAACTCTAGAAGCCATTTATTATGGAAATGGACACTGTCCCTGAATGACACTAGCCTGTCATCTGATAGATTGCTTTTCGAAAAAAGAAATGTCTTGTAGGATTCTTCCATATAATGTTTCACATGTCAGGTGTGGTGCGAAATTGGATTTTTTCGTTATTCTTACTTCTGGATATATTTATTACCAAGGCGTAGGAAAATTAGTAGTTCTTTGATTCGCTCTTTACTCATTGTCGCATATAACACATAGCCTATGGGTCGTATTTTTTATTTCACAATGCAGAAACGCTCATATGGCTACATTACGAACGAAATAGTCCAACGAATACTTTCATTTCAAACACATCACATTTTTTTCACGGCGTGGCTTTAGTTTTCAATTTGTAAACACTTTCAAACAAAGAGTTCAAAATCAAAGGAGCCTAGACCAACAACGACCCGTTCCGAAGATGACCGAAAATAAGTCGAAACATGTTAATAATATTTAACACAAGAAAGTTCTTATCATACATATTCCGAAGTGATACAGTGTTAAAAGTTGTGTAATCAAGATGTATCATCTTTTGTGTTGTCTAATGTAGAGAAGGGAGCACAACTTTACAGACTGTTTCTTCATAATATTAGCTCTTACTTGTCAGATCGGTGGAGGTGTACTTTTCTTTCAAAATTACTCTTCTCAAACGGTGTTGCGAAGGGGTGATCTGTTATGTACTTGCGAAAGGTGAATAATTATTACTGATGAACTCAATAAATGTAATAAAATCACTATCTTATCATGATACTTAGGTTAAAAAAAAATTTAAAATACAGCTTAAATTTTACATGTCTGTATAGGACTCACAGTATTACTGAATGGTTTGAATCTTACACAATCAAGCAAGAAATAAGAAATAGAACCAAGCCAAGTGAAAAGAGACAATTAAAATCGATATTGTGATGTACAGTAGTGGCAAAAAAAATCGGACCGACCCTTGTAACTGATTTCAGAGCCTTGTTCACTTCAGAGCACGATAGACTGGTAACTAAGACTTTCGCGGTTCGAATCCTGCCTGTTAAGGAAACTTTTTTTTGTTCCGTATTCAAATTTATTCCCAATATTTTTCGATTGCAGCGATATTTTACTACTTAATTAACTTACTATTCCCAGAACATGAATTTTACAAGCAATCGAAAAGTATTGGGATTATTTTGCTGGTTGTTAGGTAGTTGTTTTCTGCTTGTCATGTAATTTTGGAATATACAATTATTACAATGAAATTAATAAATGTAATTAGGAAATGAGTGTCATTCGGAAGTGAATAATATATGTATCAGATTTCCAAATGTTGTAATTTCCAGTTTAAATAATTATATTGTGGATATTTATAATAAATAAATAGTTGGAATTTATGTTTTCACTATTTCTAATTAGCGTGCTTAAAAGTACTTTTAGACATGGAAATTTGCTTTTAAGCACGCTAATTTATAGATGTGGAAATCAATAACTTTTCGATACTAAAATGAGAATGATGGAAGATGCAAAATTGTAACATACGGACTAAGCAAATTCTTTTGAGAGTTGGTTTCAACAATGTAATTCGAATGTATATATTTTGAAATCCAAACAAGGGTTATCAAACAAAAGGAGGAAGATAGTGATAAATATGTTATCAAGAACTTTAAATATAGATACTTATTAAAATATTTAATAATAAACACTGTTAAGTGGGTATAAGAAAAGACAAGTGGTACTGAATGAAATATAGGAACAACAAATATGTAGGTCTACTTGTAATGGGATACGTTCTAAGTTGCAAAGTATTTATTTCTGTTAATTGTCCTCAACATTTTGTTACTTCTGCATCAAACATGCATATACTTTAACATTGTTTAGTAGGCTATAGTCCCTGTCTGTGGCGCAATACGAAGTTTTGACAAATAGCAGAATAACACAGAAAGGGTGCGGGATGTAATAACGTCTACAGATTTAATGGTAGTGATTTCCATTGAGTGACACGTAATCAAGCATATCGATCAGGAGCATCGGAGGTACATCGGCTCTAGTCGTTAGCTTCAGAAGGAAGAAACAAAAAACAGCAATCTGTCTTTGTACACCAGGAATAGGGAGTAGCTCTGACAGGGACCGCGTAGAATATTTTTCATAGGCTAGTTTCTATTTAGTCGCATCTGTGGCTACAGTGCCAGCACACTGGCCTTCCATCCAGGCGGCCCGGATTCGATCCTCGGTCAGGTCTGGGTGGAATTTGTGCTGGACAAAACATACGTTGCATAGGAGTTTTCTCGGGCCATTCCCATTTCCCTCGTTCATTCCATTAATACACTCCACTTCCCCCTCATTTTATCTGTCACCTGTAAGAATAAAAATGGGTTGGGTAATGTCTGGGGGTAGTACAGGCTTCCTATCCTGATCTATTCTCTAAGAACTTTGGGCTGCGGACTCTGTATTCGGGCTCGTTAGTAGCTAGGGGCTCAGGAAGGATGAGCCCCCGTCAACGTCGCAATTAGAAAAGCCTCCCGTGCCATCCGTCGGACTTAAGACAATTATTGCTTATATTGCGTAAATTGGACCTAAACAGTCTATGTGCAAGGATCCAGCTCTCGCGAAATCAATTAATCAATTTAGTGCACTGATAGACAAGGGTAAGAGCGTGAATTTGCGTACCAGAGACATGGGTTTAAATTTCGTCGTTAATAATTCCTGCATCAAACATGTAGGCCTACTTAGTATTCTCTAAAGATGATCTTGATATTCTTTTTTAATATTCTGCTTTTTTCTCATAATTTTATCATTTCCCATTAACTCTAGAACGCTATCGTACGTAATTTTGACGTAGTATAATGGGTAAACAATATTGATCCTAGCTACTTTTACCGCCAAAGCGAGCCCCTCCTTCTTCTAGCTATGTCTCCATCTAGCAGTCGGTGACTAGCAGTCGTGACAGCAGGTTGCAACTTACACGATTAGCTGAGTTATTTTAAGATATATTTGGAAGTATGCGTCAGAATTACGTATCAATACTATTAATATAAATTTTTTGTCAGTGTAGTTTATTTATTTACTTACAAGTGTGCTTTGTCTAACAAAGTAACACTGGATGAAAACTTACATTACTTGTCATTACTCTGCAAATTACAGATGAAAGTTCAGATGATGGCGCTGAAGGCAATGTAGAGATTGAATATGAAGCTTGTGACAGTGACAAGGATCCAAAATACATACCGGGATGAAGTTAAAGTTAAGGACAAAAAATTAGCGGAAAATACAGCAGGAAAGATTCGGAACAATTGTAGAAAACAAGCGAATAGAGAAAGAAGAAAAAGAAGCAAGAAAACAGGAAACGGAAAACTAAAACTAAAGAAACGAAATAAAAATTTTACTTATTGAAGAAACGAAATGAAAATTATATTCTTAAATATTTTCTTGTAGTTCGGTAAATTAGTAACAAAAAAGATACCTAAATAAATAAATCTACAAAGAAAGAAATAAAAACTATATTCTGAAACTAATATAGAGCCCAAAACACTATTTTAGCATATTACGTCATTTTTACATATCAATAACAATACAATACTGCTCAATGACTGCATTCTAGAGTTATGTAATTATCATTGCCATTATTATTATTATTATTATTATTATTATTATTATTATTATTATTATTATTATTATTATTATCATTATTATTATTATTAATACTATCTATTATTATTATCATTATTATTATTAATACTATCTATTATTATCATTATTATTATTAATACTATTTATTATTATCATTATTATTATTAAAACTATCTATTATTATCATTATTATTAATACTATCTATTATTATCATTATTATTATTAATACTATTATTATTATTATTAATATTATTATTATTTTATTATTAGTATTATTAATATTATTATTATTATTATTATTATCCTATCAAGTACAAGTCCCAAAAGAACTGTTACGGCCTGAAAAAGCGGTTGTTATTATTATTATTATTATTATTATTATTATTATTATTATTATTATTATCATCTTTGATGAAAAGTATAATCACCTCCACGAGGTTTGCTCAGTTAACGTCTAAGATAAAAAAAGTTATCTATAGTTAGGATGGTGACCCGACGGAATGATGCTTGTCCAATACTGTTCTTATCAATATTAAAAATATATTCATGGATTCCATAGCAAATATTTCTATTTGTATGCAAGGACGGGCGAAGGAAATTAAAACTTTTGTTTTCCAATAATTAATAAAGTGTGTGGTTTAGTCGTTCTCTTAGCTGACAAGGCTTCAAGTTTGTAAAGACACTGTGAAAGATTTCACAGAAGAGTACAGTTTCTTCCAGTACTGCGGTTCCACTGCCACTTCCACACGGTATCACTCCTTTCACAATATTAATTTCCATCCAGTTTTAATAATCTTTGTGGTTAACTACATGTGTTAATACAGAATTACATCTACAGTGTGGTAAAACGTAATATTTTCAAGTTTATTCTTACTGGCTTCAGCTTCAGAGACTTTCAAATAAGTGGACTGAATCAGAGATTTCGGAATTGTGTATGCATCCCTCATCTCAAAATTGTGTATGTTCACTGATGTAGTACTCTTTCGTTGTATTCACATAGTGAAGCAGTTATGCAGTTAAATTTTAAATTAATATAATTGTTTGATAATGACTGTGATGATGCAGATAATTATCATGGGAAATTGATGATGATATTATTGGCTATAGTAGTTATAATATGGTAACTGTTTCCTAGTTGTTGATGGTGACGACGGCGACAGTAGGCGGCAAAGTTTAAAAATAGAATTGAAAATAACTTTAAAATAATGGCTATTTTAATTTCAGAATAATAATTGTAACCATTATCATCACAAGTGTCATAATTTGTTTTTTTCTCATAAAACGTTGGCCTATATATTTTTTTTTATCCAATGTCACCAGGTTGTCATTCGACATTTCTGGTCTCTTCTGGCAATGGCTTATTTGTAACCCACTTCTTCTATGGGCTCAATAAGGAAACAATAAAAACTGTTATTACCTCTGTAGCGGACCATTGGTAAATTGGTCCACACCTGTGGAGTAACGGTCAGCGCGTCTGGCCGCGAAACCAGGTGGCCCGGGTTCGAATCCCAGTCGGGGCAAGTTACCTGGTTGAGGTTTTTTCGGGGTTTTCCCTCAACCCAATACGAGCAAATGCTGGGTAACTTTCGGTGCTGGACCCCGGACTCATTTCACCGGCATTATCACCTTCATATCATTCAGACGCTAAATAACCTAGATGTTGATACAGCGTCGTAAAATAACCCAATAAAATAAAAATAAAATTGGTAAATTGATGACCATAGTTACTGGTATAACAAAACAAAAATCAGACTTTTATGTTAGTGTCAACACAGTTAAATTTCAATTATTGACAGTAAACTGACCTTGACGCCATAAGAAGCAAGAGAAGTGTCGTAATATTCGTCTATCTTGTTGTCGATCAGGACGGTGAGTCCCATCTGGAAGCCACAGGCGCTGGACCGGTAGGCTCTATACGGATCCTCCTTTCCTGACGGACTCTCTGTTGCTCTGAAAGTGTCAGTAGGTGCTTATGAGATCAGTTGTCATTTAAATTTGTATGTTATCTAGATAATTACATTAAAATACCGATCGAGAGACTCTTGAAATAATAAGTGAATGTTACTGTCAATGGTGTCAAAATTCGGAATTACATATTATAATATATAGCCCGATCCGTATTGCAGGTATCCATTATAAGAACACTACTACTACTACTACTACTACTACTACTACTACTACTACTACTACTACTACTACTACTACTACTACTACTACTACTACTACTACAATTACAACAACCACAACTACAACTACAACCAACACAACTACAACTACCACAACAACTACAATCCAATTATAATTAAGAAATGTATTCTTTCCATTTCCGTGAGATTTGCCATAATATGCAATATTCTACACCAGCATGCCAAAACACCGCAGATTGTGCAGTTGTCTCTGTGCGATGTGCAGTTTCTATTCCCCTACCTCGTGAGAGTGAATCGGCTTGGAGGGGACCGCGTCAGGGCTATACAGTGCCTGCAGTAGCAGATCAGCTTTTGTTTCAGTAATACAGATCAGTACAGGTGCTTATTGAGCTGTGACTGTGAATGCGTTATGAAAAATAGAGCGAGGAGTTCACAGATATAATGAAGAAGAGAAATTACGAATCATATAACATATTTGTTATAAAGTTTTCCTCAGCCAAAAATAATTATTTTAAAATGAAAGGCTTTCATCAGCCTATGTCGAGGTAATAGTCTTGTGACAGTTTAGATCAGATTAGTAAAGTTCGCAAAATATGATATTCGCCAGCGCTTATTTCTTAATCAGTACTCTCACGACAAAACAAACGCGACAATAGCATTGTTTTGGAGTCTGTAATTTATTGGTCTGACCCAATATTTTGGGTTTGCCCTCCGACACAGAATAGCTCACAATAAATTTAAAATGAAAAATTATATAAACAGGTTTTAAACAAAAGAGATTAAGACATAAGAAAAAAATAGGACCTAGTATAATTTTAATTGAGTGTACACCATAAAGATGTTGGCGAAATATCAAAGGTTAGACGACTTACGACTTCCATTTCATAAGCTGGTAAGTGATGAGAATTTAGTGAGGAATACACGTGAGGCTCTTGAGGTTGTAAGAAGCGAAGAAAGCAACTATTTGCAGGGCGGAAAAATTTTCTGAGAAAATATATAATGGCAAATTTTCCATCTCATGTCACTATAGTATGTTAATATACTTACATTAATAAATCTTTAAACATGACATAAAGAGAATGTCGTCGCTTCACAGCTTATGAACTCTACTTTTAATTTCTTTCAGTAACGCTTCCAACTTGTCGATACTTGCTCTCAAAGTTTTCCAAATAAACTATATATGAATTTAAATTCTAAATTTAATTTATGTTAATTTATATTGACATACAGCAAGGAAATGATTTCAGTGTAAAAACTTCACAATGTCCTACTGCATGTAATTAATTGGGAGTAGCCCTATAATGTTTCTTCAACATTTGTGTACCAATGGTCCCAATAAATAATAATGCTTGACGAACAATGAAAGAGTAGGGTCTATTACTTTAAAATAATTAGTACCTGCTACGTAAAATGAAATAGTCTACTGTATTCGTTTTTTGTTGTTTCGAAATTACTACAATATTCAAATACTATATAAAATCATGTTAATAAATTATGCTTTACAAACCACTACTTTGTGAAGTATAACTGAGTAAGCCTAATGTTTCTCGTATTACAATTATCAAATATAGACACTGATAATAACTGTGTTGTTTTTCTTCTGCTAAGTGTGTTTATAATGTCCAAATGCCTATTTAATCCAACACTAGAAGCGCAGAATAGATTATTGTACACCTCTCCGCGCACATAACTGCGCATTCAGTGTCTCATTTCTGGCATGCCTGTTGTACACTATGAATGACTAGTTTTGTTTTTAAAACAGTACAGCCCTAAAACAATTTAATATTCTATTTAAATTAATTTACCTTCTGTGCATAAGGTTAAAATTAAAAGAAAATAAACAATAAAATAAAGAATAAATTGACCTCCACACACAGAATTGAGAGAAAAGTTTAAAAAATGTAAAAATAAGTAAGCCTAGCTATGTGCTGTCATTTAAGAAAAACTTTTTTTTTGGCACACCCTTATACACGAGGATATAAATTTTATAAACTATATGCAAAATATTAAGCGACATTACGTCTAATAAATATAACATTAGCACAAAGTTATTAACAATATTCCGTACTTATTGTTCACCCTGTATAAATGACTGTACTATTATGTAGCCTCTGGCCTATTGATAAAATAACAAAACCACTATAAATACCCCCTCTCAGTTATAAAAGCGTTGTGTGGATATCAGCTGTTTATCTAATATCTTGAGGATAAATAAAATAACTAAATCGCCGATAGTAAGCTGCATGCATTGGTAAACAATATATTTATAGCAAAGGTTTATATTTTCATTGTATTGTTATAAATTCAGTGATACTGAAATACAATATAATTATGGAATAATAGGAGATTTGCTGATACCAGTTAATTAAAAAATGAGCCCTTGACAAATGAACAGTGACTCCGAGCTATGTTTATGACAAAAAAAATTATAGAAACACAAACATCTCTGAATGATACTCTTATTTCTAAAGCCATAGTAACAAGGACGGACGTAGTTATTAAATACAATACAGTAAAATGCTAACATGGCCTTATATGATTGAATAAATGAACAAAAGTGATAGAAAAATAAAATGTAAAGAGAAGATCGCAGACACCAGTTTTTGTAAAATCCGCAACAAAATTTCCCTCCAACAAGATAGCTGGTCGTAGAACAAATAACTCATACAGGTGAAAACAAGACTGTTCAGAGAACAATAACACTTACTTAGCCGGAATACAGGAAATTACTTAGGGAACTCCACGCTTGAACTAGCATAAAGAAAAGCTAAAGAAGATATATCAAATTCAAATAAATCTTTAAGAAAGCAATGACAATGACAAAGAAAAAAAGGGGAAATAGGAGAAAGAAAAGTTGAAAGATAATTAAACGATCGGACGTCCTTGCAAAAGAATTTGGGACTGAGCCTAAGTGTGTATGTAAGTTTCAAGCCTATTGCCCACTTGTCTCACTCCGATTTTCCACGTTCCTTTGGAAGAGCATAAGATATTTCTGAAGGGGAGAAATCGAAAACGGACCTGACCTAATAGCTACCACATGAGGGGGAGGAATGGCATAAGCACTGACAGAATCGCTTGGCCAGATCGAGCAGTGAGAGGGAGGGTAATCGCCGCTGTCCTCGCTAAACAAAGGATCCGAGCCCTTACACTACTTCGAGTAAGATCGCCCTGAAATATCCAAGGCGACATGTGACAGATGGGCTCGGAATCGTTTTAAGACTTTGATTTTGAAAGTACCGAAATTTATATGAGGGAGTATGGGAGTATATGGTCTCTTTTAAAGGCTCATTCCAACATGAGTTGTCATTCTGACCGGGAGGGGGGGGGGGTTGGTGGAAGGAATATGTTTTTCTGTCTTAATGAGTGGTTGAGGAATATTTGCCTCTCATTCTGAATTTATGTGATTCAGTTTAAGATATGCAACGGAAATTTATTACGGAATCTAGACATTATTACCCACGCGGCCTACATCTACCGTAGTTTCCCCTAACTATGGTCCACATTTGTCACATTTTTCTTTGTATATTCAATACTATTCATCCAGATTAAGTGAAATTTTGGCTTCGGACTCTTGTAAGTGTATAGTAAATAAATATTGACATATGTGTTTGAAATTATTTAATTACAAGTGTTGAAAAAATAATAAGCATTGGTACATAGTAGTATTCTGAGTTGCCCAACTATGGTCCACTCATATATTCATGCTTGAAAGCATGAATGGACTATAGCTGGAACTGTAATTATTCGTAAATCAATACATTGAGTTTCTAATTTAATGGTAGAAACATAATCTAGCACAGAAATATTCAAAATAAATTAAAAATACATGGATTCATTTTATTAGTAGCCTATACATTGCATAAACACACAATAAACAAGTGAAATCTGAAAGTCATTTTCCTGCAATTATGAACAACTACACTCACCGGCAAAAATACCGGGCCACCTAAAGTTTCTCAATTTTTTTATGAGGTGAGAATCAGAAAACCAATTATGAAATGAAGAAGACATTGCTTCCCAGGAAAAACTCTCTTTTTTATTATCACTTGCGCTATTATTTTCAACGCCAAACAATGGATATAATTAAAAGGTGTAAAAACTTACAAATTGTTTCAATTTTCTTCCAAATGTTCAACTGATTTTGTGGCCACCCAGATGTTACTAATAGCGGATATTGCCTCCCCTCAGTAATTGCCGCTTCTTACTATACATGAAACAACAGCTCCATTGTTCTTCACTTCCAAAACTTTCCCTTGCCACAATTCCTCCTCATAAGTAACTACTATATAACTATGTGCCTTTAGCATTATTTTAACAGATTTCGTCTTCTTTTCCACATCTGACTCACTGTCTGTAAATATCGAGACTACACCGGAAACATCACAATCTGTATCCAATTCAATTTCACCGCTCTCATAGTCACTTACAGGGACGGTTATGATCCTTTTACCCTATAGTTTTCGTTTTACCGGACCATTATTCGTGCTAGTACCATTGATGCTGGAACAGCCTGTTTCTTTATTTACTGGACTATAATGTTAAATGGTGTTTTAGAATATACTGAGATACCGTATTTGCAGAAGTAAATAATCAAATTGTTCACATTTCATTAAAACAAATATTTCAAAATGAAAAACAACTATGGTCCACAAAAAATTGTGGTACATAGTAGAGGACTGACTTCTAGCCTTTAGTTTAAACATTTTTCACGCAGAGTCCTTAACCTCTGCCAGTCTAATTATTACGTGAAAGTAAACACTATATAGCCAGGTTTAATTGTACAAACAATCATATACGGTATCTATAATTTACCAGTTCTACAGAGGAGAGCTTAATAAAACAGACAATCACAAACTGAATGATTTCGTGTCTTCACACATTCAATAGAACGATGCACACTGACCTTGTTAAGCATCCATATCATTGCCACGTGTAATGGTAGATAGAAGCATCTATGGGGAACATAATTCCATCACAGTGGCGCCTTAAATGGCAAACACCGAACTCTTGGGGGACTAAGTAGTACATAATGCGTTTTGGACCATAGTTGGGTGCCTGGACCATAGTTATGGGAAATTACGGTACCATGAATACTAGAAATTCGGGGTTCAATACATACTGATTTGTCGGCTTTTCCTCGTCCAAAGTCCCTTAGTGAGAGAGTGTGAATGAAGGGAGACAAGCTGCTTTAGGATAAGAGTTCACATAAATGTTAAGAGTCCCAAGAGCCCTTGAAAAGGCGCGAACTCTTGTACTTTTAGCTTTCCCTTTCTTCATTGATACATTTATTCATGCTATATCTACAGTTCCGAAGGTTAACAAATTAGTTTAAAAAAAGCAACATACATAAATTTAAGCTGCAAGATTGTTATTTTAAAATATAATTTTCAAAGGTTAGTTTGCAAATTCAGAACCAATCCAACAGAATGTATCCGTACATAACGGAATATGGAGAATCTGTAAGTATGTTATCTAACTGATAAAATTAACAGGCTATTTATCAAACAATTTTTAATATTATAACTAGAGCCCGGATATTTAGGCATTCATTTTGATTAAAATAGGTAGACATATAGGCACTAAAATAGTAAAAATAGACAGTGAAATAGGCATTTATTTTTCATGGAAACAGAAAAAAATAGACAAATACTTAATAACCTATCTTATACGGTACTCACTTTCCTTGGTTACATGTCACAACAAATGCTTTTTTAAGTTGTCAACTGTCATAGTGAGTCGCCTGTCAGAGAGAACGTTTTTCATGGTGGAAAAAGATATTTATACTTCTACTGATGTGATTGGAGCAAACTTAAAATAACTTATTTCAGAAGGACTGTCTCTACTTTCTTTAAGAGATAGGGAAAAACGGACTGTGTATTGTCTCAAAAAGAGGGTATGAGAAGGGATTAGACTTCAAAGTATGCGTGACTTGTGCGTGCAAGCGATAATAGTAACAGGACCTGGAGACTTGCTTTTAATACTTCCCTCATCCCCTTTCTTTCGCTGGTAAACCCCGAAGTGACCTGAGCACTGAGGGTTATACTGTTCAAACATCTTTGTTAAGTGACATAAAAGATGAAATCGGTAGGGGAGAAAAGTTTACGACTTCTTGGAAACATATGTATTGCTGGAGAATAAGATTCTCAGCAAATATTTGTGTGAGGTGAATATATATTTTTAATTTGTACAACCGTTCTTTCTTGTTTTTTGATATAATTTATGTGTTGTTTATTTCAAATGCATTAAAATATAGAAAATATATAATAACGACGTGAAAAGGCTAAAAAAAAGGCATTTAACCTTAAAATAGACAACGGGAACTAAAATAGGCAAAAAAGGCAAAATAAAAATTGGGCCCATCGTCCCAAATGTGTGGAAACGTTTTTATCTCTAACAGGTCTTTTATACGTACACTCAGTTTAAAGAAGGCATTTTGCCTAACATCCGGGCTCTATTTATAACAATATAAATAAGCGTAACAACAGTTTTATAAGGCTTACAACGAATAGTGGTGCTACTACCGATGCTGTGTTCTAAAGACAATTAGATATATTAGTGTCGCAAGTAGGGTATCTATCGTACTTCAAATATCTTAAATATATTTTGTCTGGTTTACCGCAAAACTGAAACATTATGCAATAATATTTTGTGGAAGAAGGTATGAAGTTTCAATGTTTGATGTTATTACATACATATCACGCGACAATCCGATTCTCGCGTCATTTATTATTTTATGGTATACAAGAGGAGGTAATATTATTTTGTTAACATATAAGATAGTCGAACTAAAAAATTAATAATAGTGAACAAGTTCTTTTCGGAAATTTTAATTTCACATTAAATCAAGATGAAAACTTAACTAATACTTTTGCGATTTCAAGATTAATACAGCTGTGCAATCTGTAATCTGAATGAGGGAATTGAAGTCGTTAGCGAACTTGGAGGGGGCGGTGCCGACCAGTCAGATTTCTTCAATACTGTGACTTATTGATTCCTTCACTGAATCTGTTACTAGTTCTTTCTTTCTTCTAAAGTACTGCTAAAAAACACCATTGCAAACGCAGTTAAGTTAAATTGAATTTTTACTAAAAAATAAATAAATCTACAATTTTTATAAAATAATGGCTCTAACAATTCTAATTATATGAATGTGACATTTAACAATAAAGTCAGAAAATTGAAACTTAAAAAAGTAAGGCTTGTACAAAATGGAAACAATGACAAAAATAAAATATTATTCGCAAACAGTTCTCTCATGAAACAATATTGATGTACAGGATATAATTACAAAACTTAAGTTTGATAAGCAATTAATGATTCTTAATAAAACTTCATCCCGTAACCTTAAGATGGTAAAGAAACATTCAACACGAGATTTGCTGAAGTCAGTATGGCAGGTTATCTTAGTTCGTAAACTTGAAATGATATTGATCATGGCGAAGGGTATTGTTATTGTTATTATTATTGCATATTTAATGTTAATGATCCATATTAATCAAGTGTAATTACGCTTGTGTCAGCGTAGCGTTTTAATGTTTAAGTAATGACAAAAATGGTAATTTGGTATAAATATACTAATAAATCTGTTTTTATTATTGTAAAGCGTTAGAGTTTAAGCATTTTTTTCTTAGTACTAAAAGAAAAATGCTTTTGAATGAGTAACTACCTTCATATACCCATATAGTTTTTTTTAGTTCTACTACCAGTCGAATGGAAAACACGAGATCGCTTTTTAATAGTTATTGAAATTCATTTTACGTCGATTGTTGTTATAAGTCGAAAAGATGCGACGAAAATTGAGTTATTCTTAATAGTAGTTATTTATAAATCGTGTAGTAAAATATAATGATGGCGAACGAAATTGACCTGCATAATTAACTCTTTCCTCAAAAGTATCCGAACCCTGAACTTTGTAGTCTGCAAGCAAGCAAGCAAGCATGCATGAAATTGTCATAATCAGGGCTGTCATATTGTATCGTGTATGTTTAATATAATGACTTTTAGACATTAATTTCATCTAATTTTCAGTTTAATTTCGTGCTTTTGCATTAGTTGTGAAATTCCTTCCTGCAGGCTAATACTATTCAAATAATACTGAGTTGAACACCTTTGTTAAATCGTTGTGGTGTGAATTGTACTCTGTAAGGAGCTTCGATAGTCCAGCCATTTTTTTGTTCCTGAGACTGTACTCTAGTCTTGGTAAAAAAAATCCCAGAATTTAAAATCACATCACGGATAATAAATAATGGTGACAATATATTATTACGTATTTGTGCTCAATATGAAGTTCCATAAATTATATTTTGTTCAAATTCTAGTTCTTGAAGGTTAAACAGTTAATTATTTTCAGTTTTTATGACATTCTTCTCTTAATAGATATATGTCTGTTTTCCATTTCATTTTTAAATATATTTCATTCAGACGATATATTTGGTAACTTACTCATTATTTTTCAACTTGTTCCCATGGTAGTTGAAGGAGCAACAATATCCATATGGTGTATTTGATACTTGGAACAGTTCCTTGCAGTCTACGTTTGTACCCTTGAACCTACATCTGAGCACGAGATCTTCGCAGGGATGCATAACCTACGAAAGAAAAAAACAATACATAATAAATTATCGAATTCTCTCATTGGAGTAACTTTTGATGACATATTTGAGATAACAACGTAACATTGTTTCTTCATAAGATAGTTTAGATCTTTGTCCTCTGTTATTTATTGAACTTCAGTAGCCTATCTATGTACGTTATAATAAATTTGAAGATTTGTAACACTAGTTTTTAAACAGTGTATGGAACAGTCCAAATCTGGACTTTGGTGTATTCTAACTAAATTAAAACTGAATGGCATCACAAGTCAGTTATTCAATGATGCCGTAGCAAGTATGCGGTGAAATTGGTGACAGCGACATTGTATTTGGAGAGATGTGTCCGAGGATTCACTTTGAATTAATTGACATTCGCTTTACAGTTGGGAAAAATATTGTTAAAACGAAACCAAGTGGTCAGCCAGTATGGATTTCAACCCACATCCGAGTGCCGCCTTGGAATTGTATTTGGAGAGATGTGTCCGAGGATTCACTTTGAATTAATTGACATTCGCTTTACAGTTGGGAAAAATGTTGTTAAAACGAAACCAAGTGGTCAGCCAGTATGGATTTCAACCCACATCCGAGTGCCGCCTTGGAATACGAGTCGAAACACACAGGAACACAATGTACCAGCACACCACATGAAATTCTTTCTTACATGAAATGTTCAAAATGCCTTCTGTGAACATGGATACATGCATTAACCCGCCGTCGCATTGAATCTCGGATGCGCTTATGTATCCTTGGAGAATTTCGTATTGTTGCGCAGCCTTCCACAATACCAGCACGAAGACTCTCTGCATCTTGTACCGGGGTTCCATACACGATAGCTTTCAAATGTCCCCACAAATAAAAGTCTAGTGGGTTTAGGTCAGGAGAGCTTGGAGTCCAAGGAATTGGTCCACTTCTACCTATTCATTCTGTTATTTAGAAGCCGATTAACATTAACATTAACACTGAAATGAAGAGAAGCTCCGTCGTGCATGAAGTACATGTTTCGTCGCACTGGTAAGGGCACATCTTCTAGCAGAACAGGTAGAGTATTCTCTAAGAAAGCATGATAAGTTTGTCCATGTGCTAGTAACGCAATGAAGTAAGTTACATGTCAAGATTATTTTCGTTCAATTGGAACAAAAAACACTAATGTGAACCTAAGAATTACAACCATATTCTAACCAGATGTAACCAAGAGGGTATTTTAAACATTTCATGCACGGCACAATTTCATGTGGTATGTTGATGCGTTCCTTTCCTGTGTGTTCCTCATGATTAATGTACTATGAAGGGTTGCAGAAAATGCGTTCTAACATGGAAATAAAGCGTTCGCGAAACTATGTCCATATATCACATTTTCTTCTTCTAGGCGTGAGAAATGTTTCCTGAAAGTTTGGTTGTACCTTTTTGTTACAACCTGTATATTGTAGCTTTTTCTTATCACGTCCGTACTATTCCCATGAGTATTATGAACTTACTTATTTAGTGGCTTTTAAGAAACCGGGAGGTTCATTGTCGCCCTCACATGAGCCCGCCATTGGTCCCTATCCTGAGTAAGATTAATCCAGTCTCTACCATCATATCCCACCTCCCTCAAATTCATTTTAATATTATCTTCCCATCTACGTCTCGGGCTCCCCAAAGGTCTTTTTCCCTCCGGCCTCCCAATTAACACTCTATATGCATTTCTGGATTCACCCATACTGCAAGTGCTACATGTCCTACCCATCTCAAACGTCTGGATTAATATTCCTAATTATGTCAGGTGAAGAATACAATGGGCAGTTGTGTGTTGTGTATAGTGTTAGGTATTCATAAGCGGGGAGACTGTCCTGTTATGTGGTCAGTTTAACGCTTAAGGTCCCTACGAATATAATAGCAAATGTAAAATCACAATATTGCGACATTTTATACGAGTAGCACAAGTGCAGTCGAACTCGGTTATAGCGTCATCGAAGAAACTAAAGAAATTTGTGTGAGTAAGAGAGTGTCGTTACAAAAATTAAATACGGTAGGTAAGCAAAGTTCTGAGAAGAAATATATTTATTAATAATAGAACTGAATTGCGCACAATGTGCATTGAGTTAGTCGTTTACAAGTTTACTGATGGAGCATTTTCTTGCTGGACATCTCGTGATATGGTATATGTCGCACGGTTGAGCACACAGTTTACACACACAAGTATCCCTTGAGTCATGAAAACTTGTCACACACATTTTGAAATGGAAACCATGCACAGCTAGTCCTATTACTAAGTGTCTCATCTGAATGTTTGTCTCAGTCCATTCACGTCGTACCATTGCCTCAGTAGTGTAAAACTCCTCCCCACAGTCTAGTATATATAGTCACGAAGCTCAATACTTAGTAAATATGCATCCATAGATGGTTGCTAATCACTAGGATCGCTAATATCGCCTCATTACAGACAATGCGAAATAGTACCGAGACAGTCTATTGTTCCCAGCACCCTCACAACTCAAGCTTCGTGACTATATATACTAGACTGTGCTCCTCCCATACTTCATCCTTCTTCCTCCGCAACTCTTCTAGCAGTTTCTTGTAGCACTCTGTAGATGGCAGCTGTAGGTTGATCCTCAGATCCTCTACTAGATATGTCTCTCGGGCTAGTATGTAGGTCAATCTCGATGGTGCAAATTTTGAAAACCCCATTATCCTCTTCAGGAACCTGGCCTTGAGACCCTCCATTGCCCTCGGTTGACAACGTGAAATGATCCCATATAAGCTCTAGCCCATACGTGAGTGTAGGACACACTTTCACTTCGAAAAGCCTCATAGCTATATTCAGCGATAACAGAGTTGGGGATTTATGTCAGTTTGCACGAACTGCCGCTATTAATCTGTCCTTCAGATGTATTGAGAACGATTTCCCCGTCATCTGGATTGTCAGCCCCAATAACTTCTGATGTTAAGAGTTTTCCCATTGCATGTCACTTTCTCTCTCTCGGAGACTTTACCACCTCTTCTGAATACCACAAGTTCTGTCTTAATCTCGTTGATTTTGACTTCATTTTCTATTGCCCACTGTGATAGATTGTCGATTGCTTTTTGCAGGTTGTTATACTTTCTGATCCCAGGGCCATATCGTCAGCATAAATATATTGTGTCTGTTTGTTCTGCTTAACCTTCAGTCCTACATTATGTGCCAATAGAAGAAATATATTTACATAGTAATTACATATTTTGTACAACTCTTGTAAATACTTTATGCCATTGTTTTTATTCTTTTTTTTTTCATTATCTTGAAAACAAAAATGTTGTACTGGATTGTAGAAAATAGTGATATATGTATCAAATTGTATAATGTAAAGTAATTAAGATATATACACTATTAATAAAAACAGGTGTAGTCCATCCGTGGATTCTGTAAAGTAAACTGAGAGGACAGAGCCTGCTCCCTTCCTTTCGATAGAGCGGGCGAGAGTCCAACCAGCAGTGTGTTGCGTTTCCTCTCCCACGCACCCTTCCTTTTGCGCCCTGACTACTCATTTCACCAACCAGCTGTGACGCCAGTTGCACAGCAGGCTTGTTTTGTGACTCGCACTCTACAGATTCCACGGTTAAAGTATAACTTAGGTTGCAGACTCTGCTTCAGTTCTGGAAAAATAATGAATCTGTAAATCATTTTCAATTATTCTTTAATCCTAGTATCCTATCGTTATTGTGTAATACTGTATTGCTATTGATACGTAAAAATGACGTCATAGACGAAATGATTTTTCGAGCCCTGTATTTTTATTTGTTTGGAAGTAAATCCCGAAAAGACAAAGTATATGATTATGTCTCGTCACCAGAATATTGTACGAAATGGAAATATAATATTTGGAGGTTTATCCTTCGAAGAGTTGGAAAAATTCAAATATCTTGGAGTAACAGTAACAAATATAAATGACACTCGGGAGGAAATTAAACCCAGAATAAATATGGGAAATGCGTGTTATTGGTCGGTTGAGATGCTTTTGTCATCTAGTCTGCTTTCAAAAAGTCTGAAAGTTATAATTTATAACACAGTTATAATTACCGGCAGTTCTGTATGGTTGTGAAACTTGAACTCTTACTTTGAGAGAGGAACAGAGATTAAGGGTGTATGAGAATAAGGTTCTTTGGAAAATATTTGAGGCTAAGAGGGATGAAGTTACAGGAGAATGGAGAAAGTTACCCAACGCAGAAATTCACGCATTGTATTCTTCATCTGACATAATTAGGAACATAAATCCAGACATTTGAGATGGCCAGGGCATGTAGCACGTATGGGCGAATCCAGAAATGCATATAGAGTGTTAGTTGGGAGGCCGGAGGGAAAAAGACCTTTGGGGAGGCCGAGACGTAGATGGGAGGAATATTAGAATGGATTTGAGGGCGATGGGATATGATGATAGAGAGTGGATTAATCTTGCACAGGATAGGGATCGATGGCGGGCTTATGCGAGGGCGGCAATGAACCTTCGGGTTCCTTAAAAGTCATTTGTAAGTAAGTAAGTAAGTATTTTTATTTGTTTAGTTTGTCTTTTGTTCCTTATTTTGATTTAAGTGAAAATAAATTTACAGAAAACACAAAATCATATATGTAGATCTAACTACAAGAAAATATTTCAGAATGTAATTTTTATTACTATTTTAATTTTATTTATTTGGTTTGTTTTTTTTTTTTTGTTTCTAATTTTCATTTACATGGAAATTAACGGATTGTTATTAATACAGGTATTTTCATTTTTTATTGGTTCATTTAACCATTTTTACCAAACTGTTAGGCTATCTAATCTCTGAGTGAAATAGGTGATACCTTAATGCCAGCGATTTGAGTCCAGGGTCCAGCGCCTAAGTAACCTACGGTACCTATTTCTCTTAATGGGCTGAGGGAAAACCCCGAAAGAAAGACTCAACCAAGTAACTTGTCCCAACCAGGATTTGAACCCGGGGTCGCTCATTATACAGTCAGATATACTCATACTAACCTTCATTCCACAGCAGTGACGAATGTTTGTACTAGGGACTGCCCTAAAAGACAACCACTCTTAAAATATAATATTTTATATACTATATATACTATATACAATGATGAGTGTTATGTTGTTACTGTGTCTAAGAGGAGGTGCAACTTTCTTATTCGGTAGCTGAATAAGAGGTAAGTTTCTCGTTTTCTGTTTTCTTTCTTCTTTCTTCATTCGCCTGTTTCCTACAATTATTTTTAATCTCTCCTAATTTACCTTCGATTATTTTTTTTTACTTTTGAACTGCATCTTTATCCGGTATGTATTCCTGATCCTTGTCACTAACAAAAATTCATCTTTAATATCTATATTATCATCAGCACCATCATCCTTGTATTAAATTACAGCAATTTTTAAGAGATGTCCATATTCAAGATTTAAAAAAATATATAAGAGGATTACTTTACTTTGTTGCAAATGTAGCTATAGGCATATCTATATATAATCCGTAGTGTATTAAACTGGCTCCTTGTACGACATATGGTTTTCTTCTGATATTAACATTAAAACTCTTTGGTTCTGTTGGTGAAGTATGACAATAGTATGACTAACAATAGCAGACGACACAGTGTTGCCAAGTTGAGCCTTCCGACCTTCTACTAGAGTCGACCGTGACGTACATAGAACACGAACAATCGGCGAAAGATACCTAGAAAAGAATAAAGAAGTGTACATAGTAGTTGTGAACCTAGAAAAGGCGTTTGACAGAGTGAATTGGAACAAACTGATGGAGATCCTCAAGAAAATAGGTGTGGATTGGAAAGTCAGGAGGTTGTTCAGTAATCTTTATATGAAACGAGAAGTCAGAGTAGGAGAAGAAATGTCTGCAGGAAGTGAAATAGGGAGAGGAGTACGGCAAGGATGTGTTTATTAGCCTACCTACTCTGTTCAACATCTACTTGGAGGATTTGGTGAAGAACTGTTATCAGAACACGAGAGGAGTGATAGTAGAAGGAAGAAGAATAAAGTGCATAAGATTTGCTGACGATATGACGTTGTTAGCAGAAGAGGAGACTATATTCAGGGATATGCTATTGAAGCTAAATGACAGCTGTGAGCAGTATGGGATGAAGATAAATGCCAACAAGACGAAAACCATGGTTATCGGAAGAAAAATGAAGAAGGTAAACTTGCAAATACTAAATGAGGCGGTTTAGCTAGTGAACAGCTTCAAATAATTGTGATGTAGTATAGATTAAGCAGTAACATTACCTGCTGCCAGGAAGTGAAAAGGAGGATAGCAATGGCCAAGGACGCTTTTAGTAGAAAAAGGATAATCTTCTGCGGACCTCTGGACAAAAGAACTAAGGAAGAGACTAGCATTGTAAGGGGCAGAAATATGGACATTACGACGAAGTGAAGACAAGCGACTAGAAGCATTTGAAATGTGGATATGGAGAAGGATGGATCGTGTGAAATGGGCAGACAGAATAAGAAATGAAGCTGTGTTAGAAAGAGAAAAAGGAATTGTTAGGGTCACTGGCTGAGAAGAAACTCTCTAGTGAAGGATGCACTGAAAGGAATGGTGAACGAGAGAAGAGTTCGGGATAGAAGAAGATATCAGATGATAGACGAAATTAAGATATATGGAGCATATGCGGAGACTAAGAGAAAGACAGGAAATAGGAAATATTGGAGAGTGCTGGGTTTGCAGTGGAAGATATTCCCAAGGGCACAA
The DNA here is from genome assembly GCF_040183065.1 of Periplaneta americana. Lineage (NCBI taxonomy): Eukaryota > Metazoa > Arthropoda > Insecta > Blattodea > Blattidae > Periplaneta > Periplaneta americana. Next base: position 104,352,216 of record NC_091121.1, on the reverse strand, counting down.
CACTTATGTATGTAATGTAATGTTATGTATATATGTATGTATGTAACACGAATTCTTAGAGAATTTACACTGTTGTTAAATATCGCTATAAACGAGTTGTTTTTTGAAAATTTTTCGTTATTAAAATGATAAATCACTTTTATTTAATATAGATAAAAACGTACTGTAGCAGAGAGGTTTTGCTAACCGTGATCATTGTGACCAAGATCAACTATTCTTCTCGCGTTCTTTGGCTTCAGGCAGCGCTTACAGATACACAACTTGGTTTATTCTTCTTTGTCCCTTACACGCGTATGTTGCTTCCTCCCCTGTGTATCAAATCCATCATACTTGATTGTAAACGAGTGCTAGTGCGATAAACAGTGGAGCAGAAAGGCCAGCAGTTCACGCTAACGAGGTTAGTGATATTTACGAAAAGTCTCTTGAGAATGGAAGCGCAGCATCCCCTACTGAATTTATGGAATACCGTCAGAGATTCGAAGACAAAACAAAGATGTATGGCAAGATATTTCTTGCTTTCTTTCAGTCAATCTGTAAAATGAAGTGATAATGTTTTCTCTTCCTTCAACAAAACAGGTGGCACTGAATAGCCAAGCTCTTGTGACAGTGCCCGACTTTTAAATTCATTTCGGCATATGTAATTGAAAATAGTTTTCAAAATGAAGTCCTTCTATGTGACTCTTAGTCAATCTTATTAACAATACCTTCAGGCAACCCTTCTCTACCAAAGTCTTAGAAATTCTGGTGGCAGTACAGAAACTACAGAATGAAGAGAAATAAGTAAAATTTCAGTGGATTCCATCACACTGCGGAATCAATAGCAATGAGATAGCTGATGTTGCAAAGAAAGATAGTAAAATTAACATAAAAACTAACATGAAAATCCCACACAACTCAGCTAAAGTATATACTTACATACAAAAAAAAAATGACACAAACAGTCCACCAAGAGCAGAAAGATGCCAGTACAAATATTCAATGGAGCTGTTTACTTAGTGAATGGGATATAATAGTGAACTGACCAAGAAACGAAGAACTAACAACAATTTTAATCCTGGTTGGTCATGATCAGAGGATGAAACCGGGATACTTTAGCAATAAATGTACGCAAGTATTGACTATAGCTTATACACACTCGGTACTGGGCACACACTGCGGACATAAACAAAGGTAGTACTGTCTGATTATGATTGAAAATAAAGTACATGAATACATATCTTATACAAGCAAGGTTCCGTCTTCTTCGGTTTCGTTGCCGACATTACAATGAACAACAAAATACAACCATAAGATTTGCGAACTGGAACGTCCTGCAGCGATCACTCAAACAGTTTTTATATTTTGAGAACGGCCGTTCAACATCACAGGATGTCAATGGTGAATGCAAATAATACGACTGGTGTTAGACATTGCACTTGTACACCTTACCAAATACAGTAGAGCGTCTCGTTTAGGCACAGTGAAAACTTGAAGAAAGTGGAGGTAACGTGTGGGAGAGGACGAGCCGCACGATTAACACGAGGGATGCACAAGGTTTTAGTTACAGCATTTAGCCTATGGCGGAGCATTAATTGACATTATATTTTCCAAAAACACACAAAGCAAAAGAACACAAATTGCATAACTTTATCATACACACATTTTAACAAACAAGCAATTTATTATAATTATATCGAATAAATCATTATTTTGTTTCAGTCAGTCACTTATCATTTATCAATGGCAGAAAAGATTATATTACATCAAAGGTACAATTCTTAAAAATCACGAATATTTTCGACTTTCATGGAAGTCATCTTCAGGTGATATTTTGGCAAAACAATATTTGTTTTCTGCTGTCAAAAAATCTGAAAGTCAGAATTTATAAAACAGTTATATTACCGGTTGTTCTGTATGCTTGTGAAACTTGGACTCTCACTTTGAGAGAGGAACAGAGATTAAGGGTTTTTGAGAATAAGGTTCTTAGGAAAATATTTGGGGCTAAGAGGGATGAAGTTACAGGAGAATGGAGAAAGTTACACAATGCAGAGCTGCATGCATTGCATCCTTCACCTGGCATAATTAGGAACATTAAATCCAGACGTTTGAGATGGGCAGGACATGTAGCACGTATGGGCGAATCCAGAAATGCATATAGAGTGTTAGTTGGGAGGCCAGAGGGGAAAAGACCTTTGGGGAGGCCGAGACGTAGATGGGAGGATAATATTAAAATGGATTTGAGGGAGGTGGGATATGATGGTAGAGACTGGATTGATCTTGCTCAGGATAGGGACCAATGGCGGGCTTATGTGAGAGTGGCAATGAACCTCCGGGTTCCTTAAAAGCCAGTAAGTAAGTAAGTAAGTAAGGTGAATATTTAAATACAGTGAAACACTTATAATTTATTCGATATAACTTCACAACACTTATCTGATATCCAACATGACTTTTAAATTTATTATAATGTTGAAATATTTCAATATAACAAATCAAATTTTGCTCCTTATATGATGTTCCTTTTAAGCAGCATTTCTTACGGTCGTAAATTTCATTCTCTGTATGACAAACATAATATCACCGTCTTCTGTGGCCGAATTAACAAAACTACAGTATATTGGCCTGAAGTGACAACACTATTTCCTAAACATAATAATTATCCCTTCTCAAAGTTCAATTTATTCAGGTACAGTACAGAAGACTGTGATATTATGTTAGTCATACAGAGAATGAAATTCTGTTGCTTGAAAGCAACATCATATACACTAAGTACTAAATTTGATTTGTTATATTGAATTATTTCAACATTACAATTCCTTGTTTGTTAAAATGTGTATATGATAATGTTATGCAATTTGTGTGTTTTTGGAAAATATGTCAATTACTGTTAATTAATATAATTAATTGTAACTAAAACCTTGTGCATCCCTCGTGTTTATCGTACGGCTCGACCTCTCCCACACGTTATCTGCATTTCGTTTACGTTTTCACTGTGCCTAAACGAGACGCTCTACTGTACAGATAAATACTATGACAGACAACCTCGACACTAACGTCAGACAACTGTTCACTATGACTACGCACAGTACTCTGCTGGCTTAGGTTCGGTTCCTACAGCGCGCAACGTGACGGCTGACAGGTCATTTTGCGTTCTTAACAAATGTACCTACTAGAGCAGCTATGGGGACTATCAGCAAAGTAGGGAGGGCACGTTTCTTACTCACCCCACATTCGTTTGATTGGCAGGCGAGGGGTAAGACAGTTGTTTTGCCAAGTCAAGTGCAGTGGTGGATTCGACACACCTTGCGCATCGTAATTTCTCCGCTGTTAGTTCTTTTTTCAAAATTTTTACAGTCTTTTGTTTGTATGAAGTACATGTGTCGCACAATAATTATTACAGCCACCTACTGTGATTAGGAAAATTATATATTCTTCAATTGTATAACCATTCCTTTATCATGTGCACGACAAATTCTTTAACTGCCTTGTGATCGACATAATAAATTGCTTCTTTTTAAAAACAAGAAAGAAAAAAACAAAGCTCCATTGCCATTTAACTGTACAATATATTAAAAAATATAACGATCAACGTAATAAATTGTTTTTTTAACCAATAAAGAAAGTAACTAAGCTCTATTTTCATTTACCTTGAAAACATATTAAACACAATATAACGATCAACATAATCAATTGTTTCTTTGTAAAAACACTAAAAAAGTAACTAAGCTCCACTGTCATTTAACTTTAAAACATATTAAACAAAATATATGAGATATGAATGAAACGAAATACTACTGCAGGCCTATACTGCTAGTTTTCATTTTTTGTTGTTGATAGCCCTCGAAGATTCTTGTTATTAACTAAAAAGGATATATTTGGCTCTAAAGTAGAACAACTCAACCGTAATAAAACTAAAAAAAAATAAAATAATAAATAAATAATAATAATAATAATAATAATAATAATAATAATCCGTGGCGCTACAGCCCATGAAGGGCCCAGACCGATCAGCCAGCTGCTAGCCTCACGTCCATATGCCGAAGCAGAGGTGAACGATCATTCAATCAGAATCGAGGTATCGTGTGGTTAGCACGATGATCCCCCCCAACCGTTATAGCGGCTTTCGCAATCGGATTTCGCTACCTATCGTAGCTCCCCAAGTGCATCACGATGCTGGGTGGGCATCGGTCCCATACAGTGGCCGAAATTTCATGAGAAAATTTCTTCCCCCATGAGGACTCGAACCAGCGCGCATTCCGTAACGCGATACTTAGGAAGGAAGCCTTAGACCACGACGCGGGACTAACTCAACCGTGATACTGAAACTAAATGCATGTCTATGATTCTGTACCTGGAGATACTTTTGGTCATATTTATTTTGGAAAAAACTGCTCACAACAGGAAGTTGAGCCTAACATACACATTGCAAATGTGTGCAGATTAGGTAATTGCTTCTCTGGTAGGTATTTAAAGAGATATAATCCATTAAATACTTTACTGGCATCCTCGTTTGCAACTCTGTAGTGGCTCTGCTGCTTGGGTAACATCAAATACAAATGGATTATTGAACAGGCACATCTCCTTGTCCATTGCATTACTTCTGAAAATCTTTCTTGGAAAGAGAACGCATCAAATAGGCCTAATATGCACTCAAAGTTTTAAAAAAGTTCAGTTCCAGCTACTTAACAAAATAATAAGTAACTAAACCCCGAAAGGCCGAAAATACCATAAACATATTTTGTTTTGTATCTTTTCACAAATATTACGCAAATAGATTTTCAAATTGTAAATAAATGCTTGTAAGATCACCAAAGTCCGCTTTATGCTTCCGATCAAAGTGGCGTTTAATATTGAAGCGTTTTATATGCTCAAGTTTAAATCCAGATATTAAACAGCACACTTTCTTCCTTTTGTAAGTAACAAGAAATTCTTTCTGCCGCTCTTTCTGAAACTGACGTCCCGACATCGAAACCATACCCGCCACTGAATAAGCGTGTCTTAACGAAGCACCAGGCGGAGGAGAGGGTCGGTGGAGGGGATGGTCGGTGGAGTGAGATAAGGAGATTTTGAGTGCAGTGGCCCTTCGGAGCCATTTTTCCCCATGGTTGTACCAGAGTAACATCACATGTCTAAGCTCCGTTGTGTATTGTTACTATTGCCGCCGTAAAGGTATCCCAAGCCCGCCGTCTAGTAATGATCTTCTTGAAGAATATTTTCATCAGTTGTCACTCGCGCCATCACTTGCATTTGATTTATGTCGAGATGTAAACAGTATCACGAACTAGGACTATGTGAAACAATGCTCAGCAATGAAATACTTTAATGCTAAATCCATGGGTGAACTTGATTGAGTAGTACGAAGACGAATGGCTTTGTTGTCAAGTGTCTGAGCATTAAAATGACTAGATAACTAAATGACTAGATATCTTATTACATAACTAACTAAATAGCTAACATTCTGGCATTTTGTTTTGTCTTTCTGCATTTTATTTCATGGCGCACTTCTTATTTTTCTTCCTCCGTGCCTCAATAATTAGTGTTCCTGTCTGCATAAGGCACAGGATTCAATACCTTTCATGGGGACTGTCTGGCTGAGTCTGCCATCTTCCATTTTTCCTCTATTGTTTTAAGCAATGGGCAGGGTATCTAAGAATCTATGAATATTTAGTGATGGCGAGCGATTTATAGAAACATATTCATAATCAAAAGTCTCACTAGGGAACCGTGCCAAATCATGCTGCTTGAATTTAATAAAAATGTATATTTAAGTTAATTTCCGCTCCTTAAGGAACGTGGAGAAAGTCGTTCGTTTCGTATTTTCTCATTTACGAAATATAATGATAGTCTTGTATTATTGCAAATTGTATCAGCTTCTTTTGTTTCTAAGTGGAAGAGAAGGCCTGATGGCCTTAACTTCGCCAGAATAAATAAATGCTATTATTATTATTATTATTATTATTATTATTATTATTATTATTATTATTATTGTTATTTGAAAATCGATGCTATATATGTCGCTTCTTGCGCGCACTGGGATTCTCATAGTTCCGCGACACCGTTTCACAGCTCTCGCATTAATCCTCTAGTCTATTTTATTCTCTTAACTTACATTAATACAGTACTCTTGCTGAAATAAAAATTCAATTTGAATTTAAAATGTGTATTAATTTTGTGACTCACCTTAAATATACGAGTAATAGTGTGGATTCGAAATGTAGTGGTCGGGACAAAGAGCCATTAAACAGTACAAACATTTTATATGGATGGTTTTTCACACTTTTATGTAACATACTGTTTCCAACATGCAACATAGTTGCAAGAGCGTTATCAAACTTTCTCACATATTTCTCCGTCACATAAGCATGTCTTTGAGGACAGTGAATGAAACTGTGATACACCTTAGAATGTAATGGCATTATGGAGCCTCTATCGTGGAATGTGTCTGGAATGTTTTCACAGATAATTTTATGTCTGAAATATTCTTCTAGCCTTCGAATTAAAATTTTATATTGCTTAAAACAATATACAGTACATCCAAAGGTTGCACAAATCTTGTAGTTTTTGGTTCATCTTTTCCACCAATTCCCTACACTATACTTACACATACACTCAGCCTAGTACACGAACAACTCTCCACAGATATACTGTATATCATGCACAGCGTGACCCGCCGAAGTGGTGGGTAACTTGAAAATGGATCACAGTCTTACCATTCTTCCGCAATATGGGGAACCCGAACCACGCAAGTGAAGTGGGGAGCATTGTATACATGCTCTATTAGCTGCAAATTTGTATACCGAATTTCACACTACTCGTATTATTGAATAACAATAATATTTATTTATTTATTTATTTTATTTTAGGTTTATTTGCTTATTTATTTGTTTGTTTATTTATTTATTTATTTATTTATTTATTTATTTATTTATTTATTTATTACAATTTTTAACCACAACACTAATAACTGAAAAACTTGTTAAGAATTACCAATGATGATGATGATGATGATGATAGATTATTATCTTAGAATATTTTATGTATTTTACAAAAATTCTGACGAAAATCACTATTATGAAATTTGAGGATTTTACAATGAATAAGCTTATTCTCTAAATTCATCAGGCGATCATGTTTCACCCATAAAGAACATGCATTTAGCGAAATCACTTTTTCCAGTGTGAGGGATATTTAGACCTACGGATCCAACTAAAGTCGAAACTTACAGGTCAAGAACGACATATCTCTGGAAACCAATAAGTAGCTTTATTAAACGTGGTGGAGGCTGTCATCTCTAGATAGCATCAACTAAGGTTTTCCTGTACCCTGATAGTCTGAGGGTGTAAATGGCGAGAGCACTTGTAAGAAGGAACTAATTCCTCTCGACATTTGGACTTTACGGCAGCATGATCATTAGCGGAGTTGAATCCTTATACTGGAGAGAAAAAGTGAACATGGAACTCTCTCAATCAGATACCGTACTATCTCTCTCTCTTTCTCTCTTCCCCTCTCTCTCTCTCTCTCTCTCTCTCTCTCACTCTCTTTTATTTTTTTTTTGTAATGAATGAACGACATGAACTTCAAACTTAATTTTTTCCATCAGAGCGGGAAACTCTCTTTGAGTCAGATACACAAAACTGCAATAATTTTGCGCAGAACGATATTATTCTAACTGTATTAACCAGTGTTATTTTCTTGTGATGGATTGGTAACAGATTTCATTTTAATCATAACTCGTTCGGGGGCATATTTTCCATCCAACTTTACGATCAACATAACATACCATATACCAGGGCTACTTTGATTTTCTGCATTTTCTTGAGATTGTTTTCCAAATCTGTTCCTATAGTATAGTTTGTTATTGCTAATAAGTAATAAGTAGGGCTCGGAAGTTGATGACCTAAAAATCATAGAAAAATGACCTATAAAATTACCTTAAAATTCTGAAAATATGACTTTAAAATTAAAAAAAAAATTACCAAGATGATGATGATGATAATAATAATAATAATAATAATAATAATAATAATAATAATAATGTTGTTATTATTGTTATTGAATGCATCCGAAATCACGTCAATACACATTTAAATATTAGGAAGAACTGAAATTCCCAAAGATACCTCTTATTCAGCATTGCAGTAAAAAGCCATCGCCTCGTAGAGTCTCGGGTTTGAAGGATCGCTTGTTGCTTTAATTTTGGCATTTTTACGTCGTCACTTATGAGATTCAGTATGCTGACTGCGGGCATTTGGACTGTAATATTTATTCCATTACACTGAATTCGAGGAACCACGTAACACACGTGATCAGTAGTCAAAGCAACCATAAGGAAAATCTCTGCATGATGTAATCGAATTGAGTAAATAAACTGCAGTGCGTTCTCGAATATAGACGACTACACCGTAAGAAAAGGTTCGTTCAGAAGCGGAAAAAGAGCAAAAATGCTACAAAAAGTATAACATTTCCTAAAAAATGACCAATAGATAATAAATGACTGGAAAATGCAAGAAAATGCAAAATAAAAGTAGGCTATATTGGTTCATGTTGAACTGAAACGAGTTTAAGCTTATATCGCATCCTGCATTGTCTGTGATGTCTCAGAAAAAAGATATTTCATCAACTTCCGCGCACTAAGAAGTCAGGATAGAAGAAGTAATGTCAGATGGAAGTCGAATAGGGAGAGGAGTGAGACATGGACGCCCTTTATCAACTACCGTATTCAACATCTAGTTGGTGGGTTTAGTGAAGAATAGTTTTCATAACATACGAGGGGTGATAATAGGAGGAAGACGAATGAAATGCATAAGATTTGCTGATATGGCGTTGTTAGCAGAAGAGAGAAGCTACAGCGAAGACCATAGTTTTCAGAAGAAAACTAAGAAAATTAAACTTGCGAATTCGAAATGAGGCAGTGGAACAAATTAACAGCTTCAAATATTTGGAGTGTAGTATACGTAGTAGTAACGTGAACTGCTGCCAGGAAGTCAAAAGGAGGATATCAATAGCAAACGAAGCTTTTAACAGCAAAAGGAGCAACTTCTGCGGACCTCTGAAAAAATAAATAAGGAAGAGACTTGTGAAGCTGTGTGTGGAGTGTGAAATTGTATGGAGCAAAAACATGGACATTACGGCGAAGTGGAAAAAATAACGATTGAAAGCATTTGAAATGTGGATATGTAGAAGAATGGAGAGTGTGAAATGGACAAAGAGAGTAAGAAACGAGACTATGCTAGAAAGAGTAGACGAAGGAAGAATAATGCTGAAACTGATCAAGAAGAAAAAAGGAATTGGCTAGGTCACTGGCTAAGAATAAATTGCCTATTGAAGGATGCACTGAAAGAAATGCTGTATGGAAAAGGTGGGGGCAGAAGTATATATGAGATGATAAAAATCATTAAGATATGTTGATCGTATATACAAAGAGACTAAGAGGAAGGCAGAAAGGTGAAAAGATTGGAGAATGCTGGGTTTGCAGTGAAAGACCTGCCCTTGAGCAGAACGCTGTGAATGAATGGATTAATGAATAATTGGTTGTAAAGTATTGTTGATGTGTTAACTGTCAACTCTGGAGTAATTACTTCCTATTATGGCAAAACCTGATCTGGTCTGAATGAATAGAGTAGTAGACCCTACACAATGTGAAGATGCGTCATGTTAAAGTCTGACGAAAAATAATAAGATAAGATCACGATGAAAAAAATCCGTTTTCTATTTCTATTGTGACTTTCGCTTCTACATTGAAACGATAATGACGTGCTAATCGTGTGTCTGTGGGTATGTGGTGTGTACACAAAGTGTCAAAAAATCCTTATTGTTTTTATGAAAAATGTGGAAGCGAAACGTAATTGTTTTGTACGTATTTCAGTGCGAATAATCTTATTATTTATTTTAATTTATGCCCTGCAATCTTTACAATCCTGTTTCTATACATGCTACTAGTGTGCTCGTTTCATTAACCTTCCATCGTATGCATCCATTCATTGACTTTAACTGCATTGCATTATTAATAAAGTTCAAACAAGTTCAAATAAATCCAAAATAGTCGTGATTCTGACCTTTGTTAAGTTGAATTACTCTTAAAAAGAAAAGTTAGTGTCAAAGTAGGCCATAGAGAAGACCAACTTTGAAATACAACGAAAGCAAGTGGCATATCAAAGTAACCTCAAAACACGGGGCTACATTGACATCATAAGAGCCCGGGAACGGGAACGTGAGGTTGCCCAAGTTCCAACTTTGCCGTTCTCGTTTCCGATCACAGTCTGTTATTTTAATTCTGTTGCCATGATAAAGCTATTTGATCGTCGTATATTTTGTAGCAAGGATGCCATGGCAATTTCTTCTTCATGCATCGTTTTCTAACTAACTTGCAAATTCAGTAGAATTACTTTCATTATTATGCTACATGTATATGTGACCAGATTACCACGTGAGTTAAATTCTTAAATATTCTGTGTCACAAATTCTGAAATTGATTAACCTGTGTGTGTTTTTTTTTTTTTTTTTTTTTTTTTTTTTGCTGGTTTGTTCTCATAATATTGGTTCTCATTGGTTAATTATACACAAATAACATCAGAATGCGTAATATCGACTTTAAATATCGTTATTGACATACATATCGATATGCATAGCCGTTTCCTTTCTCGGTTTATTTTGAATAAAAAATTTTCACTTTCACGTCCTCCGTTTCCAATTCTCGTTCTGGTTCTCGTTCCCGATTTATTGTGACCACCCTTAAGGAACATTCTGAATAATGTCGGCGTTAGACTTTACGTGCAGTGATGGAGAATTAAAACTACCCGTTCGTTGAAGAGAAAGATCAAAGGAAAAAAAACTGCAAGTGCCTCGTGTAATCGGAAAGATACAGTAGATGTGATGATACACTCTGATTTGTAAAAAATGTTGACTTTTAGAAATAAACCTCTGAATGTGATTCTCATATTGTAACTACGCTTACCGTTCTTAATACGTCGCTGGCAGTGATATTATTGAGTTCCAATACGCTCTGCAGACGTCTCAGAGCTGTGATATTGCATTCTTCCATATCTATCAGCTGACTAAGGAGGAGCAAACCGTGCAGTACTTCCTTTCTTGTTGTCCCTTTCGGCAACAACCTATAATGAAATACACGGAGTTGTAGAGATGTTTCGTTGAAGTTATTTAAGGCAAATTAATAATCTAAAACATGTTAAGTTAGGAGCATTGTGTTCTATACAGGCTGTCTCATTTATCTTGCTCCCCCAAAATCTTTTCTTAGGACCCAAATGAAAAATCGTTTGAAACAAAAGTTGTTTAAGTACAGTGGGCAATTAATACTATAAGCATATCTTTCTTATAACCTTGTTCATAAAAGAGATACGGGAGAGATAACAAAAAGTTATGGCTGTCCCTTCTAAGGGTTACCATTACGATACAGGGTACTGATCAATCCAAAGAAGATAATATTTTAATTTATGTATGCTAATAATTTTAATGCATTAGTATAATAACTGTTTTTGTTCTGTTTATGTAATTTAATTTTGAGTGGGAGGTATCACTTTCAAGAAGTTATTACATTTTAATTTTTAAGAATATAAATTATTGTTTACTACAGCTAAAGAGTCTCTTAAGGTTTGTAGCCCGATGTCCTGGAGATGGAAACTGTGTAGGTCGAAACTGTTGAAAAGATCAACTGAAAATCTTATATTAGTTCCTCTTGCACCAAAAAGCAACCCAATCATTTCCCAGTTCTCGATGTTGTATTTATGTGAAAAGTATCCACAACAAGGATCGTAATGATGTTTTTTCTCCAGGTTTATATATTGTACTTGAGTGTCTCCTCGTTCAAGGCGTACCGAGTTGGGTCAATTTTGTGTCCCTTATTTCTTTGTCTGTCGATCACAACTATGTATGCTCTTTTAGTGAAACCTTAATTTGAAATACAATGAATCTCTTCAAGCAGCCCTACTTCAAACTTGTTGAACTCTTTAAAGCAGTTGGCAAGTGACTTATTTCATTTAAATGGCAACATGTACTTTTTACTCAAGGAATAATTTAACCTGGTGAAGGATTGTTCAAAAATGTATCACGGTGTACCATTCTAATACACAAAACTTTGAGGAGCGAAAAGAATATAGAATTCATAATGTACAGTAGTGGCAAAAAAAAACCGGACCGACCCTTGTAGCTGATTTCAGAGCCTTGTTCACTCCAGAGCACGAGAGACTGGTAACTAAGACTTTCGTGGTTCGAATCCTGCCTGGGAAGGAAACTTTTTATTTGTTCCTTATTCAAATTTATTTCCAATACTTTTCGATTGCAGCGATATTTTACTACTTAATTAACTTATTATTCCCAGAACATGAATTTTACCCGTAATCGAAAAGAATTGGGAATAAATTTGAATAAGGAACAAAAAAAAGTTTCCTTCCCAGGCAGGATTCGAACCACGAAAGCTTAGTTACCAGTCTAACGTGTTCTGGAGTGAATAAGACTCTGAAATCAGCTACAAAGGTCGGTCCTGTTTTTTTTGCCACTAATGTAGGCTACGTACTTACTGTAAGTTCGTAGTAAAATAGCACTTTGTAGGACTTTGGCACTCCTACTAGTAAAATAAAATGTTTACATGTTCTCTCCAAGTGGTAACCATTGGAATTAATGCATAATTGCAATCTTTGAATGAATGACTTTATAGATCTTTCTACTGTTGCCTACTGAATGGATGTTGCTACAAGCATGAGTAATACGCTGCTGCATGTCTTGTGGTGTTGCTGAAACGTTTCTATAGACAGCAACATTGACAGCTCTTTCCAAAGAGCTATAGTAGCGTACGGTCAGAAGAAAAAGCAGAGCAACTATCTGGTCTATCACGTACAATTCACCTACCAGGAAATTCTCGGTACAGGACACGATGGGTTCTTAAAGTGTTACGTGCTGAGCATCCATCATGCCAGCACCACATAAGCATTCTGTTCTTGAAATGTATGGCCTCCAAAATATCAGAAAAGATCAATCTTACGAATCTGGCATATCGTTTGCCATTTAGGTGCCATTAATAAAATTAAGCCCAATAACGGTATTGCGATGTTACAAAGTGTCATTTTATTTTGGATTTGCTGTAATTGTGTATACTATGAATTCCATATTCTTTTATGCCCCTCATTTTGGTTATTAAAATGGTACATTGTGGTGTATATTTGAACATGACTTGGAGAGGTTAATGATTCATAGAATAAAATATGCATGGTGCCGTTTAAAGAAATGAAGTCATTACTCGTATCTCTTTTGTGAACAAGGTTATAAGGAAGATATCCCCTTTCGCTCGAAGGAGTCGTTATCGTTATCACAATGCCCCTGACCAACATCGGATTTCTCCCAGAGCTTAGGATCGACTGAATCGTGTGCAACGGCTGTTAATACGAAACCCTTCTACACATCAGCCTTCAAGGCCCTCACTTGAGTATTTGCTACTATGCCCATTGTACGAGGTGCATTCAGAAAGTAAGTTTCCCTATTTAAAAAAAAAGAACACAAACTTTCAGGAAAACATTTATTGGCAACAGGTACAGCAATATTTCAGTTATTTTTCAACATACCCACCATCAGAATTGAGACACTTGTCGTATCGTGGGATCAACTTTTGTATCCCTCTGTCGTAGAACTCTGCCGCCTGTGAATGGAGCCAGCGTGTGACAGACGTCTTCAGCTCTTCGTCGTTGCCAAAACGCTCACCGGAGGACAGGATTTCTTGAGATGCAAGAAAACGTGAAAATCGCTGGGAGAAGATCAAGACTGTAGGGTGGATTATCAAACAACTTCCAGCCAAATTCCGTCAAAACAGCTGCTGTGCGCCGAGCCGTATGTGGACGAGCATTGTCATGGAGGAGCACAATACCTGCAGTAAGCATTCCACGCCTCTTGTTTTGAATGGCACGTCGCAATTTTCGCAGTGTTTCACAGTAACGTCAGCGTTCACTGTTTCACCTCTTGGAAGGAAGTCAATGAGCAGAATGCTCTTCCTGTCCCAGAACACCGTGCATATCACTTTCCGTACCGACAGCGTCTGTTTGAATTTCGTCCTGACCGGAGATCCACTATGCCGCCAATGCATTGACTGCTGCTTGGTTTCCGGGGTGACGATCCTGTCGAGGAACTCGTCGCCGTCATCGTGAACCGTTGCAGAAATGTCAGCGCTGCTCCTAAACGTTGCATTTTGTGTTCGGGTGTCAGGTTTTTCGGCACCCACCTGGCACACACTTTTTTGAACAGCAGGTGTTTAGTGACAATCTCATGCAACAAGGATCGCGATATCTGCAGAAAATGGCTGCTCAGCTCCGTAATCGTGAAGCGACGGTTCTCCATGATGCACTGCCTCACCACCTCAACACGATCATCATTGATGAGAGACGGTCGTCCACTGCACTCTTCATCATGGACACTTTGACGACCTTCGGAAAACTGCCTACACCAGCGACATACCATCTGCTTACTCATGATGTTCGGCCCATAGACCTGACAGAGCTGCCGATGTATTTCAATTGGCGCAATGAGGCGGCCGGAGAAGGAATAAGAGCTTCCATTTCGGACCACTGCTGCCACGCTACTGGCACCAGGCGGGACCTGTCCGGCTGGCATATGATTGATACGTCATAGATCTGTTACGCATGCGCAATTGACACGGCTAATTATGTTTACTTTCAAGGGGAAAAAATCGGGAAACTTACTTTCTGGATGCGCCTCGTACTTATACAACTTTTGTTTGAAACAATTTTTCATTTGGCACATAAGACAAAATTTATTTTGGGTGAAAAAAATTGGGACACTCTATATATAAAATATTATTGATGACATCTCGGAACTTGCATGAAAGACGAAGGTTAGACAGTTGTTTTCTTTTTTCTACAAGTTTATAATTTCGAATGAGCTTTGCGTAAAGTCCATAAATAGATTTTCTTACCTAATATTAGACGATCAATGTGAACAATCGTGACTTGGATAAGACACCACAGCTCCACTTAATACAGAACATTACACTGAAATTCGAACATAAAACTGAGTTCTCTAAGCAACGTCAATGTTGTGCCTTAACTGTTTCGTGTTCCATGGCCGATTATGAAAATTTAACAACAGACAAGTCACAAATATTACCATCATAACCGCAGTCAGGGATTGGACACTAAAGCCCTAGAGAATTGCGAGTTATTCATTAATAACTAGACTCTTTGACTATGTTATCATCATGGTGAAAAGGTATCAATAACATGTACAGTATAATTGTATATAGTTGAATCTGTTTTATACGTAAATCTGTTCTGTGTAATTCATATTTATACGTAAATTGTTGTAGGTCCCGACAAAATTGTATTTAATAACGTGTTAATGAAATCTTATTTATACATAATGCATTTATACGTAATTCACTGTTATATGTATTAAATTTCAATGAAATACAAGTGAGTTTTGCGAAATTAGAATAAGCATAATTATGCTGTTTTAAAAGAAACTCTGGGAGAATTTTTCTTATCTCTGTCGACGTAGATGCAAGTAGAGCGGGCGGCTTTCGGAACGGAAGCAAAAGACAAATACGTGTGCTGACACTGTTGTTTTGAATATTAGAATTTCTTTCGTGGGAATTATCGAGAAGTAGAAAGTAGCCTCCTCTATAAAAATTATCTATGGCTCGGTTTCTTCAACCTTTTTTAAATTATAACTGTGTGTTAACCAATTTTAACTGTAAACGTAACAGTTGAACCATTTCTCAGGCTGTTAAAACCCATGTTAATTTAACTACTCAGTTTCAATTAACTCTCTGTTAGCATAGAAATATTCAATATGGCCGGTGCGTTAGATGCTAAACTTTTATATCTTGATATTTAGAAAATGATATCCATGAATAAGTTACATAAACAGAGCGCATGGTTTCTATGATTTGACAGGTATAGGCTATTTTCTGCCAAGCATCACTTTTCGCTTTCACTGTAGATTCGTTTGTTTGTTTATTGTCAATAATTTGTTTATACTGCGAAATTATTTCTAACAGAAGATTTCTTTCTAACGAAGAGAAATTAGTCCCACGATTTCTTCTTGTTCCAGTGTTTTCCATTTCACAACAGCAATACCAATACGCCGCTCCACGCTACTGTGATACAGACGACGGAAAGAAGCAGAAATCAAACATGAGAGAATATAAATACTTCTATCTCCTCTGAATCAAACAACGGAAAAAAGCGAGAATCGCAATTATCAGAGTTGGTTATAGGTTATGGTTAAACTCTAGAATATCTGGTCCTAACAGAGAGTTAACAAATAGAATGTTAAAATGTGAAAAATAAAGTTGAAGAAACGCAATATTTTTAACAGCAATTTATAATTTTAACTTTCATTTAATAAACGCTGTGTTAACAAAGGTCCAAGAAACCGAGCCTATATCTGGTGTTTACTGTTGAACAGGGATTTTTTCATTCAGTTGCTTTCGATCAACAACGGAAAACAGAAAAAAGAAAAGTTATACACTAGATAAGAAAGTAAAATTCATACGAGATATGGACGCTAATCCACACAAAACAAAACTGAAATTCTTTCAGACTTAGGAATTGCTTATATCATATTATGTGCAGCCATCAATAAAAGAAACGCTATTTTGAATGAATTTTTAAAATTGGGTGCAAAATCAACAAAACGCAGCCATCAGCAAACAGGGTGATACGTAGATTAGAAAAAAAGAGGCTGCTGCTCTACCAATCAGTGGCGACATGCTGAAAAAAAGACGATACATTTAGCTAAATTTATGAGTATCACTGCTGATGGAAATGACATCTTGAATCTTGAAACATCTAAACTGAGTGAAGTATTAAGTGCAATCGATGTGTGTAGGCATTACATCAAAGCGAAAAGTTGTAGTGAAAAAGTACTGAATTCATTAATAAGTTTTCAAAATGAAATGTATAAACTTAATGCAAGAAAAGTGAAATAAGCCAAATTATCTGATTTCTCTGAAGCAGAACGAATTTCAAAATAGAAATGATGTACAGTATTTTCTCTTTTAATACAGCACCTTTGTCGTTTGTAAAGTTTTACACAATGTTCTTTACTAAAAAATATGTAAAACTGATTTCTAAGCACTTCGAAGTTACAAGTAGTCTTTTCTCTTCTCCTTATGTACGAATAAGTTAGGTTCAACTGTATATGGAATAAGCGTTTAACTCTATAAGTAATATTACATTAACACCTTTACAATCTTTCTAACTACAAATCCAACACATTAAAATTGGATTTTGACAAGAAAATTAACTATTGCTTTTCCTGGAGGACTGGATGTGCGTCATCAATCTTCTATTTTCTTGCATCAATTTAAGCAGGAGACTTACACCACGATAACCGTCCACACCTGTGGAGTAACGGTTATCGCGTCCAGGTGGCCTGGGTTCGATTCCCTGTTGGGGCAAGTTACCTGGTTGAGGTGTTTTCCGAGGTTTTCCCTCAACCCAATATGAGCGAATATTAGGTAACTTTCAGTGCTGGACCGCAGACTCATTTCACCTGCTTTATCACCTTCATCTCATCCAGATGCTAAATAACCTGAGATGTTGATAAAGCGTTATAAAATAACCTACTGAAATAAAAAGCCATGTAAACCATATGACTGTGGAGTCCTGATACGTGAATGTGTAACTTGTTTAGAAAAGTAAATAAGCAAATTGAATACAATAAACCTCATTGTCTTGATGAAATTTTAGGAGTAGGAGCAAGGGTAGGGGCGGGAGTAGGGATAGGGTGGAGGTGGGGGTAGGGTTAGGGGTAGGGGTAGTGGTAGGAACAATATATTATTATTACTATTATTATTATTATTATTATTATTATTATTATTATTATACTAAGTATCATGAATAGGAAAGTTCGATATACGAGTACTAGACGTACAGTTACCCTGAAAAAGAATGAGACAATTCTTGGTCGTCGGAATTAAAGTTCTACAGCGCGGTTCACTCGATATCGACGTAGAGATACATAACATGACAGATAGTACAAGAATTGTTACAAGGACCAGAATAAGGATCACGAAGAAGACTGCCATTTAAGGCCAGGATTTCACAACATAGCTCGAGTCCCAAAATATCATTGCTTCACTGTACCGAATGGCAAATGCCTGCTAAGGGATCTACATTCTGGACTGCTGATATCACTGTCTTGTCTCGGTAGCTCATATAGTAGCGTGCCGGTTCCATTGTATAACCGAAACGTCTCGTGTTCGATCCCAGGTAAAACTTTTTTTTATTGAGGTGTAATTAATTTGTTCAGAGTTCCTCGACTGTCTAATTTGTCGAAAAATATGGAATAATTTATGCCCAATTTCTGGGTCTTACAAGTGGGCTGAACCTCGTCAAAAAAAATAAATCTTACTTGGAAGTTAAAAGTATTCTTCCTCAAACAAAAATCATAAGAAACAAAAAGAGACCTGTTAACTTAAAATCTTGTCCACATGACATCAGCTTCTATTACAGCTCTAAGTCGATCCGGCATGGATGTCACGAGATTGTGGAATAAGTTCTGATCCCCGGCGAGATCTTCCCAGGTGTCAACAACTTGATCCCACAATTCGTCTCGATTTCGAGGGCGTCGGTGGGCATAGGTGGCTATCCTTCTCTTTTTCAATTCCGCCCATAAATTTTCGATGACATTCAAATCAGGTGACTTCGGAGGCCAATTAATGATTTCGATCTCGGGTCTCCTTTGAAACCATCTTTGAATGCTTGCAGCATAGTGCACGGGATGGTTATCCTGCTGGAACAGCAATGTTCCTTCGGGAAAACGTTCTCGGGCGGAGGGAAGGAATATATTTTCCAGAATGTGCTCGTAAGTTTCCGCATTAAACCGGCCATCGATGCGTTCTATAACGCCAGGTCCATCGTAAGACATCCACCCCCAACACGATATGCTAAAGCGCCCCGATCTTTCACGTCGGTGCACATAGCGCTGATCATGTCGGAGACCATCCTCACGATAGACACGGACAGGACCTTCGTAATCACTCGAGATGGTTGTTTCGTCGGAGAAAATTACATTTCTCCAATCGAAATCCACTCGATTGGTAGCGAAGGCAAGACGGTCGACAGCTTGTGCTTCCCCCAATATTTCCATTTGCGCAGCCCTCCAGCTCCTAATACCGCGGTTCCTCAACCTGCTGATCACAGTCTGTGAAGAGCCGGGAAAGTTAGATGCTGCTCTTATTTCGTTAGCAGTCAGAAAGGGGTCCTGTCGAACTGTCTCGAATAAGAGAGCATCCTCTTCCAATGAAGAAATTCGCGGACGCCCAGGAATAGGGCGATTTTCGACCTCCCCAAAATTTTGGTAACGATGAACCCATCTCGCGGCTGTACTTCCAGGAACACCGACCAAACGGCCAGCAGATCTAGCCCCATATCCAGCCTCAACTAGAGCTATAACTCGCTGTCTCATGTCACGTCGGTTCGCCATTACGATGAGAAATGAGAGATGACGATAATACTTTAGTGTAGACAATGACTATTTAACATGATATAGAATTATTGAAATAAGAGGCATCTTGCATAGTAAGAGTTAATAAATCAACCCTAAATTAAATATCTAAATAACAGGATATAACAGGAAGTCCAATTGTTGCGAAACTAATCAAATTAAATCTAATTACATTAAATAAACAAACCCCAAGTTATGACACCACATTGCTACAGCTAAATTGTATGTTATTAACATAAGCATTGAATAGGTCCGTGGTTGTGCGTTGGACGACAAAACCAAACATCGAAAGTTCGAATTTTGCCGAGGAATGTAACTTCTTGCTTTTTATAATGTAAATCAGACTTATAACTACAATCATTCATATTTCTTACATTATTTATTAATATTTATAGCCAACATTGAATTTGTAAAGAAAAGACTTTAGAAATCTCATATGGAATTTGTGATCTGTAGTGACATAAACTTAGATTATCTCTCGGAACTTTTCCGTAAAAGTAAATTAAATTCACTCCTTGAAACTGGAAACCTTATTCGTAGGGTCATTTTCCCATAGCATACAAGCTGAGGTAACACAGCCATTGATAAACGTTTTGTACACAGAATTAGACTGAATTCCTATTCGACAGAACCTATAATCAATGGCTTGTCTGACCATGATAAACAAATCCTATGTGTTTCCAATGTCACTGAACAATTTCAAAATATTAATTTAAAAACTAAGAAAGGATCGTAATTGCTGTATCTAGTGATTATTTACATTTATGTCTACAAAATGAATCTTGGAAAAACATATATGATACTGGTACTACTGATATTAAGAGTAAATATATTGAATTTTTCACTTAATTTCATAATCACTTCAGTGGATGTTCTCCACTCAATGTTGTGAAAAAATTCAAAAGTTAAAACATGTAGATAACGCAGGGACTTCAAAATCTCATGTATTAAAAAGAAGAATCTATATGTAATGAGTTGCAATGTAATGATCTTCATGTTCTTAAATACTGCAAGAAGTACAGTGTAATTTATCAAAAATTATGAAAGAGGGAAATAGAATATATTTGAGTAGAAAAGTACAAAATTCAGATAATGCAATTAAACCTATTCGTAATATTATTAAATTTAAACTTGTAGATATCCTAAGAAAGACAATATTTTTTCATTAAAACCAATGATTATAAAGTAGAGGATCCCAAATCTATTGCAAATTCTTTTAACGTATTATAGTATATAGTACAGAAATATTATTGACAACTTAAACATTCAAGATTTTGCAAAAGATACTGCAATTGGTTACTTAACAGATGTATTTAATAATTATTATTAATATATGTAATTAGTCAATAACTGCAACAGTGCTTATACATTCAATCATAACATGAATAAAATTGAATGCAAACACGCAGATAAAATAGTTAAAATTAACTGCAGGGGTGAGAATGAAATAATCCAAAGCCATACTTTTAACAAAAATTGTTTTTTGCGAGTGCATTTCTTACACATATGGGAAAGCTATTAATAAATTATTGTAATAATTACTCAACAAATGACATAGCCTAAGGACTCTAAACCTTTGTAAAAGTTTGTCTATTATTATATATTTTTTAAATTTCATTTTAATTGTTAGTTTTTAATATATATGCATTTACATTGTATATATGTGTGTGTATAAATGCATTCATTAGATTAACGTTTATAATATTATAACTTGTAATTTTGTATTGTTTGCGATCATTAACACTTAATCTCAGGACTTTGTAAAACTATATTTCAACGTGACTTAGCTATTTCAACGTTATTTAGACAAAAAAAATTGTTGTGTAGACTAAGAATCGAACTCGCACTCTTCTACACAACACGCAGAAGTCTTACCGTCTGAGCTATGGAAACGACATGAAAGCTTTCCTTTCTGTGCGGAGTGTCGATCTAGTCATGAAGGTCCATTGTCGATTTAACTACACGATTTAGGTATATATTTATCTTTTATTTACGTAATATTATCATATTTTTTGCAGTTTTTTTAATTGAATTTCGGAACGATGCTAGTAACAAACCAAATAGCCTGAATTTAAGTAACTCAATATTCGTTATCTTGTGTATCGGTGCTCTGGTCTCCGATCATGCGCAGTGTCTTACATCTGAGACTTAGGAATATTCAATCGTCTCATCCTTTTCCAGGGAAACTGTACAATGAAACTTTTTTTACATTCTAGACAATGAATACATGGCTAACAGATAGGACATATTTTCCAAAACCGAATTGCCTACGTTCGTAATTCAAGGTCTGGTTGTCAGTAGAAAATAACTGCATGCATAATATTTTTCAGTAAATTGAAATTAATGGCTTCAGCGAAAAATGTAACACTACAAATAAAAACGTGCAGTAAATTACACAATTAGAGAGCCGTATTAAATGAGTAGAATTATCTCAAAGGCACATTCAAACGCCACCACCACATGTCAGTCCATCACGAAATTATTGGCAACAATATGTCATCTAATAACGAATTCATATCGTAGATGCATTTCGTGAACTGCTGTAGAAAATCAGAACTACAAGTAATATTAAACCAATGCATAGTAATATTTCGAACAACTGGAAGCAATAGGTCCGACATTAAACTTACCAATTTGCCTATGAAAATGATCATTCACATAATTTATATTCCTAAAAAAACAGGTTTTAAAATAAAACTTCTAGTAATACAAGTCACGGGATAAAGTTCCAAGGAAACGTCTCGAGTGTTCTATTAATAATAACAGGAACATTAACATTAGGCAAACCTAAGAAAATACTAGAAATTGTATAGAATTACATAAAGAGAGAAGCTGTTCTGTTTAGAGTCATCATACTTCTTAATTTTATGGGCACTGAATAAGTTACGTATGTATGTACGTATGTATTATTTACACTGTAAGTGGGCAAGCACCCGGTGGCAGTGGTATACACAATAAAAATAAACAATAAAAATAAACAATACACAATAAAATTTGCAATACAAAATACAATTATACAATACACAATACAATTATACAATACACAAAACAATTATATGCACAATACAATAAGAATACATAGTACAATTTATCTCAATAATTACAATTAATAATAAAACATAAAATACCTAATTTTACAATACAACCTACATATGTAGAGGCCCTACATAAGTTTCAATAGTCTTTCACTTTACTCTCATCTCACTCACTGTAGTGGTACTATGACACATTTCACTGACACTTTAGGACACATTTCACTGACACTCTATAACACATTTCACTGACACTATAGAACACATTTCATTGACGCTATAAATTATTACTGATCGGTACTATTCACTGCACTGTAAAACCATAACTTCACTGACTCACCTCGCTTCACTGATACAACAGTTCAAATAAGTCAAATAATTACACCCTTATGCATACTTATAAACAGAAGTACATTTAATCTAAACATTTCTAGTCTAAGGCCCTCTTACAAGCTATTTTTAAATAATTTACAATTCAAACCAATGGAGTAACTCGTCAGGCTAAGTAAATACATGTCACCTTAAAAAATTAAATGTTAAATGTCACCTTAATTTTAATTTGCACTTCATACACAACTTTTTAAGTTATTCTTGAATCTCCTTAAGGAAGGACAGCCCTCAAAGACCGCTGCAGGTAGGTCATTCCAATCATTTACAGTTCTATTTAAAAATGAAAATTTACCTACATCCGCTTTCTGTTTCTTACATTTGATTTTAAAATCATGATCGTTCCTACCATAGTACTTTGGCTCTTCTAACCGAGCCGTTATGTCTACCCATGCTTTCTGACCTAGATGTGCTCTATACAATGATGTTATTCTAGTTTTCTACGTCTGTTTTCCAAAGTTTCCCATTTAAGTTCTTTTATCGTATATGACGATAATGGTCCTAGATTTATGATATGAAATCAATATAAATAATGTTACTTATAATAGTAATCACCTATGTTTGTGATTATTTGTTGCTGTAAAACAGCGTGTCCCATCCGCGGCCCCCGGGCCGCATCGCCGTGCTGATTTTGCTGGCCCTCGAAACTTCTATGCTTTTTAAAAATATAATGTAGTCAATAAGTGAAATTGTAAGTTAGATTTCAGTACGACATTTTATACTAATTTTTTTTAAATTTCCGTTGGATGGCAGTTCACTCAATTAGGGTAAAGGTTGGTAATACTGTGATACAAATAATATTGTGATAGTTCTTTTTGAGAATTTATTACAATTTTACTGAGCGAGAGGAAGATCGGGTTTTTGCGTCAACGTATTATGGGAATGTTCGTGGGCAAGTTACTGCACAAAACTAGCCCTTCTCTAACTCAGTAAAATTCTAATAAATCCTCAAAAAGAACTATAACAATATTACTCGTATCACAGTATTACCAACCTTTACCCTATGTCAAATCATGGACGTGGGCAAAGCAGTATATTTCCTTCCTAGAGCGAATCGTAATAAATGATTTAGCCAGATCAATGAGCGTTTTACAATCTTCCGAAGTAAATTAAGGTTAGCGAAAGAACGTGTCTTGAATTTTATTATCCTGTTCTGTTTTATTTCGTATAATGTTAGTCATTACATCTTCAGGATCAGGATGATGATGAAAATCGAGAAAATCAGTACAAAAAGAAAGGAGTACGAAAATATTGAGGTACACGTGTTAGAAAAAGGGCAGCAAGGAAGAAATGCAGTTGCTAAAATAATGCAATGATCTCCGAAATTAAGTACGTAAGAATGAAAGTTGAGTAACTTTTGTTTGATAGAATTTAAATTGAGTAGTTATGACTAAATAAATTCTTAACAAAACCTGTCCAAGATGCGATCTTACGTTCTTCTTCCGATGTATTGTCTGTGATGTTTTACAGTAATTCCAAACTCAAATCCTGATCATGATTTTCGTGGTACAGAATTGTTTTGTTTTATGTAGGCTAGTTCGTCTATCACATGATTTGGGGGGGGGGGGCGGAATCAGTAAGGGGAGTAAATTGTCCGTCGCCACTGACAAAACTCCTGCGGGCATTGGAAACCTTTATTAACACCAAATCGAGGAGATTGTTACTGCAACTAACAATAAAAAGAATACTTTTTGCTCAGGCTATATTGCTCTCTTTATGGCGAACCTCAGCCTCATTTCGCTATTACCACTTCCATCGCCTAGTAGTTGATACAGCGTCGTTAAATAACCAAGTATAAAGCTAATAGGCTCTTCTCAATTGCTCCATTTCCTCCAATTACCCGTTGAATTTCCGTGTTTCTGTATAGTGATGTAAGAATATTTATTAAATCTGAAGGAAGATTGCAGCTGTATAATGTATTCCGTGATTTCTCCCTATCAACTCTATCATATGCGTTATCATAATCTAGAAAGAGCGTAATGTCTCATTAAATTCTTTACTTATTCCATAATGTATTTTGATATAATAATTGCATCTACTGGTGATATGATGATGACAGTGCATTCACATTTGCGATTGTAAGTGCACGAACAGTAACAATGAGAGAGTCCATCTACGAAATTTACCATCATCTCTTACATAACATCAAGTGAGTAACTTGACATTCTAACAAAGCTTTGTTGTCTTCAGTTCCATAACGATTTCCGTTCCAAAAGTCAATTAGTTTCAATACATGTCAGAATCACGCGCGGAGTGGATTGATCTGGATTTGTACCAGTTGTACAGTTCCATTCAAAGACGAAGCTTTGAAGTCAAGGAAATGATAGCTATGTTTAAGATTATTCATCCCTTATGAAAGCATGTTTGCCCCACTATTTTAGTAGTAACAAAAGCACCAGATTTTGAAAACCATTAAAGGAAGTTTCATGATGGCTTACATGGCATGACCACGCTATGTTTGGTGAATAGCTTTTAGTACGTCATTGGTCAATACAGCTTTCTGTTTTCTAAAGGCGTTTCTGTTTGTAAATCTATTCCTAGGCGTTCGATACATATCGCCCTTGAACTAGAACTTGAATGTTAACGACAATTGTTTGTAGGAGAGAAGTTGGTTGGGTTTACATTATGAAGACGGGAGTGGAGAATTAGCTTCGGAGTTAAACTGTTACTAAAACAACTGCTAACTAAATACCTAAGACAATAACAGTATTGATTCGAATTCTAAAACTTCATAGTAGCACAGTCTATTATATACAGTCGCGAAGCTCAATATATAGTAAAAATGCAAACATGGGTAGTTGCCCACCACTAGGATCGCTACTATCTCCTCATCATCGCAGATCTCTCTCCTAGCAGCCGACAAAATATGTTAACACTTTCGTTGTGTTCTTTTGGAAAAATTAATACCTTCCTTCCATTATTGAAATATTAAATGCATAAAGTTAATTTGTTATTTTATTAATTATATTAAATTCCACCATAAACTCGAAGATACCTGCAAGAAATAAGTTAATATAATTTTTGTTTGTGCAAAACGAACTGAAATTTACTATAATAGCTTCACTCATTCAAGATTATAGCGATAATTAACTATGAAACCAATAAATATTAATTTGCATTTCCCTTTGCAACAATAATCATGGAAATATGAATTAAAGGAGTAACTTACGTGTACCGGTACTTGTAGTGTAGGCTTACGTAGTTAACAAAGTGGGATGAGGTTAAGCAATAATAATCACACCAGAATTGGAAATAAAACGTGATCAATAAATTTTATTGTAACAGACTTTTTCTATGTCTCTAGTAAAGTAACAAATAAAAATAACAACAAAATTAACAGCTATAATTAAAAACATATTTTTTGAAAAAAAAAAAGTAGGCCTAAGCAATAATAATCCCACCAGAATTGAAAATAGAACATGATCAATAAATTTCATTAAAACAAACTTAATTTTTCTACGTCTTTAGTAAAATAACACATAAAAATAATAACAAAATTAATAGCTACAATTAAAAATATATCCTCTGAAAAAAAGTAGACCTAACCTTTATTTCTCTGGAAATTTAGCAGCCTAAGTGACAGAACTTTAACAGGTATCTA
The DNA here is from genome assembly GCF_040183065.1 of Periplaneta americana. Lineage (NCBI taxonomy): Eukaryota > Metazoa > Arthropoda > Insecta > Blattodea > Blattidae > Periplaneta > Periplaneta americana. The sequence continues at coordinate 104,325,750 of NC_091121.1, read as the reverse complement.
ATGTCCTTTCGGTTAGACTGAAACATTTCATTGTGAAATTTAAGGATATAATGTATTCTAACAGTCACAAAGAACTTCAAATTAACAGTTTTGTTTCTGCACAGCATTCTTGTGGAAACCCAGGAACCTTTCTGAATCTTTCGGAAATCGGAAAAAGGATAACTCTGGCCTCTTTCTCTTACTGTTGCTACAATTTATAGCACTACAAACGTCTCCTCCTTGTTCCATATTATTATTCCAATTATTATATTTTAGCCATTAACATTTTAATTATAACCAATAACGAACATTTCACAAGCATCAATGTGAAATACGCAACGAGCTAGCACTCGATAGAAATACGACGCAGTCCAAAGTCGACCATGGACAGTCTATTGTTTATAGTTGCTAACCACTTGGAGCGCTTTATCACGAGATTTGCAAAAAAACACCTCAAGCTTCGCGACTGTATATAGTAGACTGTGATAGTAGTATGCAGTCCATTATTTAGGGCCCAAATCAGCGGTGACCAAAGCTCGAGCTGCAGTGATTACACGCGACAGACAGCCTATGAAGTAAGGAGATGGAGGAAAGGTACTTGGCATGAAAAGTACAACCAGTGGTGGTTCCTGTACTAGCATCTTGAACAATTCCGCGGATAGAAATCTCAAGCTTTGCTGTATCAGTAATATCACTGCTGTCATCAAGAGCCAGTGAATAATGTACGATTTTTCTTGCTTCTTTTTTTAACCTTGCTCTTGAATATAATCAGGAATGTTCTAAATTCTTCTCTCGATACTTGGTCGAGAAATTCGTAGTTTTTCAAAATTAAAAAATTCTTATGAACAAATTATTTAAGCTATTTTAATCATTACTCTTTTAAGAAATTCTGTTCTATTAAAAGGCTTTAGAGCACGAGATATTTCAAACCCCACTAGATAGCTGACTTCCTTATATTTATTTATCTCATCTTTCTTTTCCTGTCAATTCCTGGCGTTTAACAGTTTTTCAACAATAATACTATTATTAAATGAATAACTAATGAATAGTTACCCTCATCTAAAGATTAAGAAGATTAAAATTGAGATAAAACCTAATAATTTTATCCTTCTAGGGAAAATATCTAAAAATATTAACATTCACGCACATATTGAAGAATTATAGAAACACATACTTAATGGTCAGTAATAATAGTAGTAGTAGTAGTAGTAGTAGTAGTAGTAGTAGTAGTAGTAGTAGTAGTAGTAGTAGTAGTAGTAGTAGTAATAATAATAATAATAATAATAATAATACATTATATTCAGCGTGACAATATATCTATATACTCCTAACTGAACCGTTGAATAAAGTAAACATATTACATTTTGTCTGACAGAACAACTAAAAAGTACTTCTCATTCTTTACGAAACCACCTCTTACTGCTTCTAGAGACAGAGTTTGTAGAGCGACATGATATCGCCACTGTTTGCCTTCAGTACGTGAATGAAACATACAGCAATGTACAGGAAACTCCTCGTTTGTTGGATGTCTGTGATTACAGAATGTAATCATGACACCCGCTTTGGTCACCGCTGACCTATATGCAGACAATATCTATATTGTACATAATGTAATATAGGTCTACAAGTCGAAGAAGAAAGAATGAATAAATTAATAAAGGAACAAATGAATGAACGAAATCAATGAAAAAAGAATAAACGTTTCGGACAATCTTTTGTGTGGAGCATTGAAAATACTCGGAAGCTTTTGGAGAAAAATTTATGACGCACACTTCCGTTAGGTTGTTGGACGACATTGTACGACTAAAACTTATCCATAATCCGTCCATTCAAAAACAACTCAATCCGGTCAGCTTGCTATAACGATTACTAAAAATTTGTTTGAACATAAACTTGTATCATCATTGATTACCTTTATAACTTCTTTACTGTGTTAATATTATAAAAATTACCTGGCTGACTAGTTTCGATGTGGTGTCCGTCATTGTCCTAAGCCTAGTGAGGTCCAGCCAAAAAACCAGAAACTTGACACTCTAGAACAGCCAAGTCCAACTGTAACTCGTACGTGTTAGTGGCATTTGAACTGTGAGCACCCCCACCTCCTTGACTTGAGGGGAAAGGATTATCAGCTGACCGTCCCTTAATATGACATTCACATTAGTTCATTCGCAGTGGCGGCGGCCTTGTGAGTTATTGTAATTTTCAATGGCTTAACCAAAGACGTCCAGATATTTATTTCATGAATCATATGAATTGAAATATTTTTGTGTCAAAGAGAACGACTAAGTAAAGTGTCTCATTTGTTCTAAATATTTGCAGTTTACGGCTCAATACAATATTAAACGACATTTCGAAAGGTATCGTTGTGACTACGGACAACACGTTCTTTCAGGTATGACATTTGACAATATTGAAATAGCACTAGAAACATTACTTTCTATTGCATTTGTATACTTCTATAATTTTTATTTGTAGTTGAAGCTAGATTACAAAGACTGAAGGATGTGAAAGAATTTACTTGTCGAGTTCCAGACACTGAGAATGTCGTAAGAGCTTCATATCGAATTTCTGTGAACTATTTAAATCACTGCCCTGTGATAGATTTTCACGATTACGTGTGTTTACAACACATGTAATGGTAATCTTCTGATCTACGTACATTAAAAGCCAGTATCGAAATAGGATACGCGACGATCACTTGGTATATCTTCTAAGACTTTGTACGTCATCATTTGTGCCAAATATAGATAAACTTGTTAACAATAAGAGTAGCCAGAAAAGTCACTAGAGAAATGTAAAATACAAACGTCACGAAATCTACAATGTTCAGCGTTCATATTGAGATAATTGCATTAAATTTCCTTACAGAATATCATAGTGCATTCAAGCAACCACTGAAACTCAGCAGACATAGCCTATGTTTGTAAACACAAAGTACACGATCGCAACGAAACGTCGCAGCTGGTAGGAAGAGGTAAACCCACTCTCCCCTCTTCTAACTGCAACTGCGCATCCCTGCTCTAGAAAAATTTGGAATTTATAACCATACAAAAACACACCCACAGCACATACTAAACATTCAACTGAATTTCAAAACACACACCCTTTTCGACACAATCATGAACACACACACAACAGGAAACCAGAAGATAGCGCTGAACCTTGCTAGGCTTCGGACAATGACGAACACTACGTCGAAACTAGTCAGCCAAGTTATTTTTATAATATTAACACAGAAGGAAGTTATAACTTTAATCAGTCAATATACAAGTGTTAAACGTGTACCAAAGAATGAATAAACTTGTATGTTTGGTAGAACTTCTAAGGCTCAATAAAATTTGAAATTGCTCTAATTAAGCTGTATGTAATTAATGTTCAATTTTATTCCATAGAGTTTGGGCGAGTTATTCTGATTTCGTTAAAAAAAACTCACTAGGTACTCGCTACTGCTGCAACAAAACAACCCGTAACAAATTAGGGTTTATATGCCTACTGTAATGCGCAAAAATAAAAGTAGATTTAATCCAATGGAGCTTATAGGCCTGCCCTTGAGTCTTCAGAATGATTTCTGTTTCTAAACTTCTCAATTTCCCATTTTTATTCTGAACAAAACTTTCGTTATTGGAGAACAAGAAATTGGAGATCATTGAGTTCTTTGGATTAAAGAAAAATTAAAGCATTGGCTGAAGGATGGCGCAAAACTATAGATTGTAATAATTTTATTTTAGATATTTACGTAGTTTGTACTTCACAATCATCTCAAAAGACGTCGAATACAATTTTACCTTAATCTTTATGATCATTATCATTATATCATTAGAGATCGAACATAACCCTTTTACCTAACTATGCACATAAGTTAAATTTAATCCATAACGCTTGTATTTAAAAGCATCCGTATAAATTTCATAGTGCTTATAAATGCCCATTTTAGGGATAATAGACTATTTTAGGAATATGAGCCTATTGACACTTACGTGTAACATATTTTTGTCTTTATAATTCCCTTTCATTATAATATTCATTGTTTAAATAATTTACCAATTCTTGTTGCTTGTTACCTATTGCATTTAATTACTGAGACAGCATTCTTGCGTATCTCCGTGTTCATAAACGAAACAGCCTCTCCAATAATGTGTTTACTATATACAGAATGTTTCAAAAGTATAGGTCTAAAATGCAGGGGTCACTACAGGACAACGAAACAAGACAACAAGTTCTAATAAACATCGGTCCGGAAATCAACCGTTTTCAAGATATGTCATCACTGTGACCACCGATTGGACATGCCTCACACATTTGCAACCTCATTTATTACCTGTTATACTTAATTACGGCATGTACCTCCATTTTTCCAACATGAGCTATGCGATCTTTTGGATGATGTGTCTCTTTGGGAAAGGTAGCTGTTATGGCACATGCATGATGGAGCACTGGCTCACTTTCATTTGAATTTTCGAGAGTCCTTAAGTACAAGCTTCCATAACAGGTGAATCGTCTATGACTTACACACATCATGGCCTCCCAGGTCCCCCGATTTCAATCCTCTACATTTTTTTTTGTTTGGGAATATTTGAACTGTTTTGTGTATTTCAGTTGTGTTGATAATGTTATCAAACTCCGGGAACGCATTGCTAATAGTTTTGAAGGCACTAGAGACATGCCAGAGATATTCGAACGTGTACAATTTTTGGTGGGAAAACGTACTGGTGCCTACTTTATCATGAAGGTGATCGCCTCTGGATTTCGTTACCTAATGACGTCAGGGACTGCCGGACTTTATCACAATTCAAAATTAAATTGGAAAATTTTGTCTTAGTTAATGTTTTTATGTATTGCTAGAAGTATTGATTTGTGTTTTTTTTTCTTTTTCTTTTTTAATCTAGATTAAAATTCCAAGTTTCTTGTTTATGTTAGTTAATTAGTTAGGATACAATTAATTATGATACTTAATCACTCATTTAAAGTTTGTGTGATTGCAACCTGTGATATTTATGTGTGGCTTTACTTTGTTTATAGTGTCTTTTTTCTCTCTCTTTATTTCTTGTGTAGCTTTATTTTGTATATAGTGTATTTTTCTGTTTATTTATATTATTGTATTTGTATTGCTGGTGTTGTGGAAGAGAAGGCCTGGTGGCCTTAACTACATCAGAATAAATAAATAAATAAATAAATAAATGATATTGAGCACATATTATAATGTTCTCCAATGCATATCGTATGTTGTGTTACCCCAGAGCACCTGAACTGACGAGACATACTAATTATATTTCGGGAACGGTTGGTTTCCGGACTAAGTTTATTAGTAGACGGCGGGCTTGGGATACCTTTACGGCGACAATAGTTTGATGCACAACGGAGCTTACACATGTGACGTTACTCTCGTAGGTACATTTTGTTAACAACGAAAAATGACCTGTCAGCCGTCCCGTTGCGCGCTTTAGGAACCGAACCTTAGCCAGCAGAGTACTGTGCGCAGTCATAGTGAACAGTTGTCTGACGTTAGTGTCGAGGTTGTTTGTCACATTGTTGTTTACGTATACAGTAGATCGTCTCGTTTAGGCACAGTGAAAACGTAAACAAAGTGAAGGTAACGTGTGGAGGAGGTCGAGCCTATACGATAAACACGAGGGATGCACAAGGTTTTTAGTTACAATTAATTATATTAATTAACATTAATTGACATATTTTCCAAAAAAAAAAAAAAAAAAAAACAAAATAAAAGAACACAAATTGCATGTCTTTATCATACACACATTTTAACAAACAAGGAATTGTAATATTGTAATAATTCAATACAACAAATCATATTTTGCTACTTAGTCTATATGATGTTGTTTCCAAGCAGCATTTTTACGGTCATAAATTTCATTCTCTGTATGACTAACATAATATCACCGTCTTCTGTACTGTACCTGAATAAATTGAACTTTGAGAAGGGATAATTTTTATGTTTAGGAAACAGTGTTGTCATTTCAGACCAATATACTGTAGTTTTGTTAATTCGGCCACAGAAGGCGGTGATATTATGTTAGTCACACAGAGAATGAAATTTATGACCGTAAAAAATGCTGCTTGAAAGCGACATCATGTAAGTAGCAAAATTTAATTTGTTATATTGAATTATTTCAACATTACAATTGCTTGTTTGTTAAAATGTGTGTATGATAAAGACATGCAATTTGTGTTCTTTTGTTTGTATGTTTTTGGAAAACATAATTTCAATAATGCTCCACCATAAATGTTGTAACTAAAACCTTGTGCATCCCTCATGTTTATCGTACGGCTCGTCATCTCGCACATGTTACCTGCACTTTCTTTACGTTTTCACTGTGCCTAAACGAGACGCTCTACTGTATTTGGTAACGTGTACAAGTGCAATTTCGAAACACCAGTCGTATTATTTGCATTCACTATTGACATCCTATGATGTTGAACGGTCGTTCTCAAAGGATAAAAACTTTGAGTGATTGCCCCAGGACGTTTCAGTTCGCAAATCTTCTGATGTATTTTGTTGTTCATTGTAATGCCGGCAACGAAACCGAAGAAGACGGAACCTTGCATGCATAAGGTACTCTATTTTCAATCATAACCAGACTGTACTACCTTTGTTTATGTCCGCAGTGTGTGCCCAGAACCGAGTGTGTAAAAGCTACAGTACAGTCAATGCATGCGTTCATTGATTGCTAAAGTATCTCGGTTCCCTCTATTTATTAGGCTGTGTTACCTTGCTTCGCTATCCTCTCTCAGTCCTCTAGTTTGTACCGATACTTTTGAAACACTCTGTATGAACGCGACGTTAGGTTTGTACTGATCCTCGAATCAAATTGTCACTTGTAATCTGCTTATCTGTATCTGTAATACGAAAAGAAAAGCGTTGAAGAAGTGGCTACGTTAATGAAGTAGCAGATTGGTAGAGAACAAGGTTTCACGACAGACGAGGATTTTTCTGCCAGTTCTGCGAGAAAGAAATAAGTTGTACTATAGGCTATGTTTTTGCGTTTTTATGCATCTGACATGTTTCGCCTTTCTGTTTACTTTTCGCAAGGGTGACAAGGGTAAATCACGCTGTAGACTGCGGCTGTATTCATGTAGCCACAGATTTGTCACGTTACGATGTCTACAGAGTATTGTTAAGATTTTTTCAACGTGAACTTCCCCTTCGTCATGTTGTGGGGGTGAAATGTAGGTATGTTTGGATGGCTGGAAAACTAAATGAACCCTTCAGTAGTCGCACGGGCACAACTGTCACTACGTACTCGTAAAATCTCTCAGGCCATCTAGCTCGGCTCGATTGCACTGTTAACCGCTTTCCTCGTAAATCTCCAAACAAACATCTAGGCAATAAAACAGGAAAACAAACCAACTGATTACTGGACTACTGCATTAGATTCCCCACCAATACTTGATGACCACAACAACAGTAAACCCATAAACCTGGCAGTAAAAGTAAGAGCACTGCATTACAGAAATGAGTATGAAACCAACCAAATAATCAAATCGTTCAGGGGTCCAATGTTTGCTCTCCGTAGTTATAGTCTTTTGTCTGTCATATTAACTTCCCTAGTTTCTTTCTTCTTCTATTTTCTACCATTATCTTGTTTGTTTTGCTTCTTTGTTTTCCCATTTATTTCGTTTTCTGAACTACTCTGTACAGTGTGAAAATGAAATAATCTTGCAGATTGAATGGGACAATACAGTACACTTAAATGAATAGAAAACCTATATTACGTTTTGTGATTAACTGCACGGTTAATTAGAAAATTCAGTTTGAAGTTTTCAGCAGTCCAACCACATTGCCGCTAACACACGCTACTTGTGATACAGATGTAAGAGGTCAACGAATTCGATGAGTCTCCGTACGTAAGTTGCTATCTGCCCCGACGTTGCAACCAACTCGCATCGTGAAGTGGCTTGAAATTAGAGATTTTTAAAATTAAATTTAAACGAAAACCGTCTACGCCAGACCTGCAGAACTGTAGCTCCTGAGGGGGACTGTCTTCTTACCCACTTCTACCCCACCCACCTTTTCTACCAGTGTGGTAATGGCGTTCTAGTTGCGCACAGCTACTCGTATATCAACATTCATCCTTGCGGCGAAGGTACACAATACGCGTACTGCAGTTTGAAGAGACTGAAACATGGCAGAATCTAAACCCGTGAAGAAATACTACTTCCAAAAGAAATGGGAATATCACTATTTTGTTGTTAAAGAACCTACGAAAGAATTATTTATTTACTGTGTCCCATCCAATTTATTTCTACTAGTCATTTCAATATTAAACGACATTTAAACAAAGTCCATATTAAGAATTATGGAATAGACAAACTTTCGGGTAAGTTCATTATTACGAACTGTATATTGATTACTTACTCATGGCTTTTAAGAAACCCGGAGGTTCATTGCTGCCCTCACATAAGCCGCCATCTGTCCCTATCCTGAGCAGAATAATTCAGTCTCTACCATCATACCATGTGTATGAATTAATCAACCTATATTATATTTGTATTCTATAATTTTGAAATATATATTAGTCCTACTTTTCACGTGCGATATTATTCTTCTCTAGTGTTAATATTATATTATATAATTCCATTGCCGCTGTAATTATATTTTAGTTCCTATTTTATTTTACTTATTTATTTTTATTATTATTATTTTTTATTTTAATATTATATCTGAACTGCGACCGAGCACGAGTGCTGCTCATTTGGTCTCAAATTTTGTTAATACTACTGTATCTTCTTTTTATATTGCATGTGTTATTTTATTTCTATTTCTCTTGTTTTGTTTTCTAATTATATTCTCTATTCTGTATATTTAAATTTAAATAAAATAAATAAATAAATATCCCATCTTCCTTCAATCCATTTTTACGTTATCCTCCTATCTACATCTCGGCCTCCCCAAAGGTCTTTTTCCCTCTGGCCTCCCAACTAACACTCTATATGCATTTCTAGTTTCGCCCATACGTGCTATATGGCCTGTCCATCTCAAACGTCTGGATTTAATGTTCCTAATTTTTATGTCAGATGAAGACTACAATGCGTGCTGTTCTGCGTCATGTAACTTTCTCCATTCTCCTGTAACTTCATCCCTCTTAACTCCAAAACATTTTCCTAAGCACCTTATTCTCAAATACCCTTAACCTCTATTCCTCTCTCAAAATGAGAGTCAAAGTTTCACAACTATGCGGAACAACCGGTAATATAACTATTTTACAAATTCTAACTTTCAGCTTTTTTGAGAGCAGACTCGGTGACAGAAGCTGCTCAGCCTAATAATAACAGGCATTTCCCATATTTATTCTGCGTTTAATTTCCCCCCGAGTATCGTTTATACTTGTTACTGTTGCTCCAATATATTTGAATTTTTCCACCTTTTCAAAGGATGAATTTCCAATTTTTACATTTCCGTTTCGTACAATATTCTGGTCACGAGACATCATCATATATTTTATCTTTTTGGGATTTACTTTCAAACCTATCTCTTGTATATTGATTATTTATTTATATAGTCTCTTGTTAAATTAAGGATATCACTCGTTGTGTTCATTTTGTATTGAAATGAATAGTGACATTTATATTAACTTTCAAGGTTCATTACTTAAACGCTACAAATTTATATTTACAAAATAGAGTGAAACTAGGTGATACTGTAATGAGAGGCAAACACTCCAATAGGCCTCACAAGATTCTAGATGTTCTTTATGTTAGATTATTAGAGCATTTAAAGTGTTTGTAAGCCTATATCCTAGGTACTTGCAGTTAAAATGATAACGTGAAATAAGTGAGATTAATTATTTTTAATGTTGTGATAACAATTTAGTAAACGAACATACTATAGGTCTATACTTATATATATATATATATATATATATATATATATATATATATATATATATATATATTGTAGGACATATATTAATATCTTCATTATTGTAGTATAGACTTATATCTAGCCTTTCCTATAGAAATATTAGAAATATAGAAAAGTTGACAGTATTACAGTATTTTCAACCCTCTTCTGTGGAAGGAGAGTGTAATTAAAAAAAAAACTGAATGCTTCATTCTTGTACAATATTTAAACATTAACCATGGAACTCATTGTAATCACAAGAGAACATATTCCCCTACACAATATATATATATATATATATATATATATATATATATATATTAATTAATGAATAGTGTCATATTCCAGCAAGAGATGCAGTGTGCAAATAGTTCTTGTTGGTTATTTCAAAACTATGTTTTCTGAGTTACGCCCTTCTTCCAGCTAACTCCTCAATTTGTGATTAGAGGCAGATCCATCACATTGTATTATTATATAAATGCAGACAATTTATTGTAGTTCTATCTCCTTATTTTGGTGCGAACTGAATTATTACAGTAAACTGAAAATCAAAATGCAATTTATAAATTGTCAAAAAACTAAATTGTTAGGAATTCCGTTAATCGTGTGTCACTTTCATGACATCGATTTTTCACTCTTTTCCACTTTGCTTTTTAATTTTCTAATACCTCCCCTGCTAAATTGTCTTGTTCCCATCCCCTCCCCTTGTCTCGTAGTAACGTACCACTGTATCTGTTTTGTTTCAGTTCCGCACAGCTGGTGGGTCTGCTATGCTGAGTGTTACGTCTCAACCTTGAGCATTCTTGGCGAATTCTAAGAAGATAATTTCCGTGACTACTACTATTGGCTGATCCTGTAAAGTTTCAAAGGTGAGTAGAAATAATGTTTAATTGAATGTCACTAACTTCATGGAAACTTTAAATTTCCTCAAGCTCTAGGTCATCCTTGGTGGAATAAAACGCTGTCATTTCGGGGTTTTTATCCCCTGCCTCCATTGCGGTTCAATAAAAGTAGAAAATATAGGAGTATTTAGCCTAAGATTGAATATTCGAGACTTTTCAAATCATTTCAATAAAATATCAGGATCAATCACATGGAACTTGATATTAAGATTATAATTATGTAAAATAATGACATTTGCATACTAAAGTGACGTAGGCAATGTAATGTAATTTCGATTTTGATTACAAATTATTTGCAACAGTGCACAATTATTAGCAATAACATATACAAAGTATGTGCTGAAACAATGGACCATTTCATATCCTCATTGTCTTGTTTCCCGACAGATTGAATTGAACCAGCACGCGATTTTAGACCCTATTGTACGATCGCGGAATAAATCTTGGAACAGCTATTTGTGCAATAGCCTAACTATAGAGTAAATGGAGCTCCTTGTTGTATGACGTTCGTTTATTCTAAGGTCATCTATTCCATAGTTAGTAGAATTGGAGAAGAGGTTGGCAATACTTTAGATGGAGTTTTGTTTATAAAGTGCATTGACAATATTAGTATTCTTTATATTTCTTAACATATTAGTACCGGTGCTATTTTGTCCACGGAGCTTATTATAAAGAAATGGATATGAATGAAAAGGAATTAGAAATCAAAACTACAGAATGTAAGGGGTATAAATGGTATTATTTTAACTGACGATTATTCATGTCATAAGGAAGAAAAAATGTCCTTACAATTTTTTTCTAATCGAAACATTTAACTTAATATTAAAGTTTATAATAATAGACGTTTTGCAACGTTGCTGAATGGAGAGGAGGGAGTTTAAAAGTACACAGTACTAGAGATGGGAACGATATATGGTTTTTACGAAATACCGATATATCGTTTCGATATAGCGATATATCGATATCGAAATTTTGATTCAGTATATCGTATAATATATCGGTTTTCTCATAATTTTATCGATTTTTTTGTGGAATTATTATCATTATCAACAACAACAACAAAATCCACACTAGACAACTCCGATAATTCCCGAGAGATGGCGCTACTGAAGGTGGACAGTTACATAATTGTGCAACTTCACTCAATGCCTTGTTCTAATTGGCTGGACTGGAATTGGAATTAAAACTGTTTAATATGCTGCATCAAATTCAAAATGCAGCGTGTGCGAACGTGAGACAGACGGGAGGTTTATCTACTATTGTTTTAATATTGTTATTAATGTCCTCCAAGGCAAGAGCAACTCCCACCCTGAAAGGGAACCATCTGACCTCAAAACGCGTATCAAAACTTCTATATCTACTGTATATTCTGAAATAGAAAGAGAAACAAGGATTTAATACCGATGTGACATTTGTTTACGTCTATGATTTCTATGTACAACGTAGTGCTGACATTCTGTTTTCTTATATCTTTTAGTGAATAAAAATTCTATCCCTATAATCATCACCATTGTTGTTTGGAATATTGGAGTGTAACAATAACTTGCAATGGGAACTTACTATAGGCCTAGGAGTTTTGTATCACATCAACTGTGAAGTTTGTTAAAACTTGTAACATTCTAACTACAATTTACTTACATTTAAAAATGATTACGTTGTTAAGTAGGAAAGAGCATTATCTGTGTCCTGGATTGAATCCTATATAACATTAGAAGAATTGAATCGTATTCCAATATCAAATACTCAACCATGTAGAGTTCACTTAACTCTTTCCCACTATATCATTTAAGCTCCCTTGCCTCCACCATAATTTTTATTTAGGTTAGGACCTACATCATATGGTATTGAAAATGTATTGTTTATTGTTACACTTTTACATTTATGCTTTTGAATGTTATGATGTTAATTTCAATGGTAAAAAGGAATATTAAAATTTAAGTAATTTTATTATAATACAGTAATTGTAAGCATGAAAATGCAATTTGCTTACGGAATAGCGCTATATCGATAATCGTTCCATATATCGATATATTTTCTGCGATATATCATTTATCGGTATTTAATTTATTTCCTCTATCACTACACAGTACAGCTCAAGCGTGGAGGAGGGAGTTTAGAAGTACACAGTACAGCTCAAGCGGGTGCAGACATACCGGTACAAAACAGATGCTCTGTTCTAATGCAGGAGCGATCATGACAATACCGTTGTTTACATAAAACGAGCAGCAAATACAAACTTTAAATCTCATTAATAGAGCGTTATGGTAAATTTACATTTTATGTAACAATATTGCTCCCATTTTCAATTGTACGTCTAAAGAATAAACAATAATGGTTTTCTGCGCAAAATCACACCAACTTTTTTTTTCCAACCCAACATTTTAATCTCTTCCGCTACCGTAAAGCAGTATCATTTTAAAACAAATATCTGGTTGCGTGATTGTCAAAACGGAGTAAGAGACTCCTAGTTTCTAATAATCGTTGAGAAACTGCTACGAAAGTTCGCCGATTAGGTAACCTTCTTTGAGGAAAACATTGACGATACATCCTTCTTGCCTCACTTGAATTACGACGACTTTATTCATAAATTAATAACATGATATTCATAAACTGTGAATGACATTGTAAGTTGTTTATCGAATACCTATACTGAACTGCCATCCGCCCGGCAGGAGACCTATGTACAGAGAACTTAAACTCAGGTGACTCGTACTTATGTCTTGCAGAGTATTGCCTTCTGAATGTTGCCATGTCTCTCACGCCAGAATATTAACAAATTTAAGCATGCATTTTTATTTAATTTCACGAAAACGTAATAGAGCATACAAATATGTATTTAAACTAATATTAACTCTTTGCTAGATATACCTACTGATGTAATTGTTTTCGTAATTTTACTAACTATGTAAGCAGTATAACGCAAATAAAATAACAATTTTTTTTTGTGAAAGTTATCAAGTTTTGACCCTATGTTGTATGGACATTTTTTGATCCTGTAGACTAGGAATGAGACGATATTAGCTCCCAATCATGGTAGAAGAGCTCGACTTTGCTCACGAGCGCATAGCGCATCCACTACGTAGCGTCGTAACGTAGACAACAGAGATGTACAGGACATGCACATGCAGCGAATAAAGGCAGAAATTATTACAATAACTTGCGTTACTAAATTTCTGGCTATGTAATAGGGCTAATTACTAAGTTATTTAATATACATGTACATATATAAACAAATCGCAAAGGAAAGGGTTTTTAGGAACGAAAAGAGAAATAGGAAAAGTTAATTGTATGTAAACCATTTTATTGTTAAAAGCAATTATTTATTATGTAAATACTTCACTTCATTGGTTAGGAGAAACTAATAGGGTCTACCTGCTCGACGTGTGTGATCTCTAAGTACTTTTGAGTACTTGTTGAAAAAATAATAATGGCAATATTGATTGAAATAGAGTATATTGATTGTGTGACTGTGAAAATGTAGTCCTTACTCTCCAGTCGTGATTATGTAATGAGTTTTCTTAGAGTGATTTGTGAGATGCACGTAACACGAAAAAACAAATTGATTAAATTAAGATACTGAGAGCCATCGTAATTTTTGGGGTTAATCATTTAAGGGGATATGTATGACTTTTAAAACTTCCACAATTTCAGCTAAAATTTGTGAAATTTAAACTGTATAAACAGATCTATAATAATATCATCTGTACAAAATTTGGTGCAATTAGGTCTAATAGTTTTGAAATTATATTTTTAAGTATATTTTATATTGACGTTGCTAAAAAAAGCTCCTTGCATCAAAATTTTCAAAATTTTTAGTTCATATTTGCTCAAAATCCTGAAAATAGTTATTGGAATAAAAATGAATTAGCATTTTGAGCTTAGTATATATAATTTATTTCAAGAAAAAGTCTGCCCAGGCATCCTGGGTTGCCAAAAACACAGAATAACGCACATATAAGAATAGTAATGATTACAGTAAGATAGATGAGCCAAATTTAAATGTGAACTAGGAGCTTAAGTTTAAGAAATAATAAATTTGTACATATATTTGTAACAATCACACACTAACGAATAGAAAAGGGGGGGGGGGTATTATGATATTCCGTATAAATGATTTTTCAGAATTGCCACAGACCCTTTAATGGCTGAAGTAATTATTTTTGGAATGATGTCATGGATTCCAAGTGTTTTGATAGTGTTTACAGTTGATCGTGGGATGGTGCCCCTCGCTCCGATCATTAAACCATGTACTTCCCAGGTGCCTTCCATCTGATATTTTTCTCGAAAATACGGAATAGTAGGCTCATAAATTTGTTGTTTTTCTTTGTTGACCTCGGATGGTTGGGTCTGGCTCATCTCAAATCTAACAGTTGGGTCCAGTATAAAGCCTTTACTATTAGTCTTGTCTAGAGCCACGATGTCCGCTCTTCTAATTCCGCCGCCTTCAGAAGCAACGCAGTGCACCTCTTCATGGACCTCGAAGGATTTGTTTCTAAGGGCTTGTGCTATTAGTTTTCGGATGTTATGATGGCGTGAATTTCTCAGGAGTTCTCCATGCTGACAGGATCCTAGGACGTGTGCTAAGGTTTCAATCTCGTTGCAGTATCTGCAACGGAAACCGTCCAAGGATCTCCCATGAAGACTTCTCACTGGTGCTACGTTAGCATTCATCTTAATTGCGTCCCGCCATTCAGAGGAAGATAGACCCTCCTTAGAAAAAATCCATTTATTTCAGGGCGTATATTCTTGAAATAAAATAACACCTTTTCCTTTATGTGGAAGCGCACACCATTTGTCGTACTCTTGTTTCCTAAGATTCTGTCGTAGTTTATGGACATTACTTATATCCAGATCTTCAGGTGGAATTTTTAACTTCCTGGAAGATACATAGAAGATACAATATAAGTTAAAGTGCAATCAAAGATAAAATATCATTTCTAAATTAAAGAAACACGTAGTCTAATAAAAGTAAATATCCAGAAACAAGCAACAAATAAAACATCAACAATACATTTAAAATAAAGAAATAAAAGAAATCTGGATACAATCTACTGACCCAGATGTAAATTAATTTACCTTCGATGTCAATTCCGAAATGAATTTATTTCTCTCTTCTCCTGAATAATGCCATATATATTTCATGTTGCCTGTCATAATGCCGTTTTATGTTGTTGTTTTTTTTTTTTTTTTTTTTTTTTTTGCAAATGATATTTTCTTTTACACAACAAACACTGGACTTCATCACCATGTTCGAAGCATAAATATTGTATCTTCCACTCTTCCTTGAAAGCTTTAAGCGCTTCCGTTCCGTCATGATGTGCTGTGTTCTAAGATCTGTACATCCTTTAGCAATGTTTACAGATAAAAGAGCTCCGCGCGCGCGCAGCGGGCATAAAAGAGCTCTCGCTCGCAATTATTAGTCGCCATCGCAAGACTGCTGTAGACCGTCCCCGACGACTGTGAAAAGGACGGCACTTATACCCCTTACATCCTGTATAAGGGAGAAGATACATAGAAGATACATCTAAGCTAATGGCGATAGTGAATGACTATAATAATGTACTAGGAAAAAAACTGATGTCATAAGCCATGTCATAATCAAAAGAAAGAGCATGGGAGTCTGTAGCCAGGTTATTTAATACTCAGACTAATACTGATATTAGCTAATATCACACTATTGCCTTATGAATAAGTTTAAAATTTAATTTTATTTATTTAAAAAAATTGCATTTTTACAATGTTGATAATTGTACTATTTTTACATATCTGTCATGTGTTTCAAATCATCATTAATTAATTGCAGTACGCTTAAAACAGTGTCCATTTTTAATCTAAATCTTTCCAAGAATTCTTTATTGTCATAATCATTTCATATATCAGGCCTATTTTATTATGCTCTGCCAACGCGTTGCAATATTTTCCAGGACATCTGTTCTCTTTTCTTTTGTGTCCAATTAGATGCTACCACTACCTACTATTGAGCACAGGTGAAGAAAAGAGAGAGCGCGCTAGCTTCTTATTTTTTTCTCTTGGTTACTTAACGACGCTGTATCAACTATTGGGCTATTTAGCGTAGGTAGAGTTGATGTTAATGAGGTAGTATTTGCCGAGATGAGGCTGAAGATTTGTCATACATAATTAATATTCACCTTACGGCTCGGGAAAATCTCGGACAACCCAATCAGCGCAAGCAGGAATCGAACCTACGTCCGAGCGCAACTCCGAATCAGCAGGCAAACTCGCTACCACCTGAGTCACGTCGATGGCTGATAGCGTCTTATTGGTCATAAAGAGTAGGAAAGGGACGTTCCCATGGAAATCTTTGGCTCATTCAAATGTCATAAGTCTGTTGTTTTATCTTATATTATACTTGGAAAATTATCAGCACGAATCTGCGGAAATTATTAGAGTTGAAATAGGTCCATGTTACACATAAGTTACATGCACATTTTCATTTTACCACAACAAAAAGATAACATTTTATAAAATAAATTTCTCAGCTGTCATATTTTACGAAGACTGCAATGTAATGCAGTTGATAATTAATCGATTTTTAACATTAATTGTAATGAAATCTTCAAAACAGTGATATGCAGGATAATTCACAAGGAGTTGACGGCACTTATGGAGCATATTTCCGAAGACATTTTGAGCAAAAAGTATATAAACATGAGTAATAGAGATGAACAAAACTAACTGCCGCTCTCACTCGCTGTGTTCGTTGCATTTGTCTTTCGAGTCTCGTCTCGTCATTCTCGTGCGCTTCGAGTGTCGCTCATTATTCTCGAAATAGCATTTGGTCGGCGTGTAAAGATTTAGTAACTTTGAATAACATACATCATTTAAATAAACAACATTATAAATTTTTAAATGAAACAAAAAGGCAAGACAAAACAGAACAGTATCTTAGTTATCAAAATGTTCTGGTTCTATTATATAATATTACCTATGGTTATATAAATAGAAAAAAAAATTCTCGAATAAATTTGTATTTATAAGAAACATAAAACATAATGTTAATATCTTTTTTACTTGAAATTGCACACTTGATCTCAAACATACGAAAAGAAAATTCCAAGCCTTTTAATAAGGGCCTAGTAATTAAATAAAGACTGGGGAGCGGATTATTATACACCGGAAGGTATAGATGATGTTCCAAATAGGCTACTTCATTGTTTGTACATGTGTAACAGTTGCCAAATTAGATAAAAGTTTAGTCAGGTATAAACAACTGTGACGATTCAAGGCTGTTTGACGTTCGGGACTTCGGGAGTGATCAATCTCGACGTCTCGCAACACTCACAGGCAGTATTTAAGTCAACGACGCGACGTATAGAACATTATCTTGCGGGTTTTCGGCTTTTCGGGCGATGTTAGTCTTTCTAGATCGTTGTTCATCTCTAATGGGTACTATTCATAGTTACACTAGTTCTAAGTTGTTTGTAAAATACCATTATTCTTTAGTTTTAAGGTAAAATAATATTACAGACAAAGAATGAACTATTCAGGAGTATCATTTCTTTAATTAGCTAGTATTCTGAAGCTAAAACTTGTTTTGAATTTCTTAGTTGCTTCGTACAGATTTTTCTCCTTTTTTCGATTTTTAACGACAAAATTACATTTTTCTTACACACTCCCACAACAACTGTTACAAATCACGTCACTCTTATAAATTCTTTAAGACTGTACATTAGGATGCAAAATTAAACTCCTAAAGTCCTATGATTTATAATATTGTTGTGATAAGTGCGTAAGAGTGATGTAATTTTAGTTACAAATTGAAAAACAATATCTGTACAAAGCAATTAACAACGAATTTTTAGCTTCAGAACATACTTCTGAATAGGTCATTCTCTATTTGTAACATTCTTTTGCCCTTAAAACTAAAGAAAAAAAAGTATTTTATTAACAACTTGAAATTAGTGTAACTCTGAAAATACTAAGATTAGGACACATGTTTATATGACATTTTTTGCTCAAAATGTCTTCGGAAATAAGCTCTGTAAGTGACAGTGACTCCTCTTTAATCATTCTGCATAATAGGATGGATACAATAACATATAGTTTAACTTACCAAGGCATGAAATTATATGATACAGTAACTTAGTTTGATGATTTTAAGATGAGATCTATTTTTCATATGGGAAAACTGTTTTAAAATAAAGGCTTCTTCATTACAGTGTTATAGAAGCACCAGATTCATCTTAATATTTTCAACGCTCCACCTATATTAAAAGTTTAGTTCGTCATAGCGTAAAATGTCTAAGGAGATAGCATGTGTCTTGCTTATCTCTGTTTTGTATGCAGTAGGCACGATTCATTGTCAGATTCTGCAGTCATTTGGTATTACAGCACTTATCTTGCAGTCAGACCCAACTGTAGCGAAACTCAATTTCACAGAGAGTTCACCTTGCAGGCTACACATTGCGTGTCACTTTACCCAAGAGGGCAATATCTGGAATGTATAGGACTAGTAAAGGTGCCCCAGTACACCGCACCTTGGTTTAGAAAATTGCTATGTCGACACGAACGCTCTATGTGATTGAAAAATTACACACCTGCCTCCAAGTGTACTACACGCGCTGGGATTCCGCAATGCAAATTGTTCCCTACAGAATCAATCTAGGTTCTGTTCTCGAGTTATGTCATAGAACATCTGACCAGGGAATACAACCCACAAACCTGAAGTCAGCGGTCAGAATTTCGACTGCAGTGTGTTGGTTCACATTTTCTCCAGTTCTATCACAATGAAGACGACGTTTAATGCAGAAATTAAATTTACGTGAAGACAGTTTAATTTTATGGCGTTTTGAATCTCAGAAGCATTTTGGCTCATTTAAAATGTATATTCACTACTTTTTTCACCTAATTTTTCTATTTATGCATTTGGCAGTTTCTTCCATTTCAGTTTGGATTTGTCTAGAACTTGCATCGATCAGGTTCTTCTTGGCAGGCAATGTTTTACAAAGTACATGTTATCTGTTCTATAGTACATACCATCGGCTAAGAATGAAAACCTCGTATCTCAATTAAAAAAAATGCGCTCTGTCTTAATCGGAAGATATTCTCGTAATTCATTCGTAAAAGATGTAAAAACAATAGTTTCTGTTTCTGATTTAAAAGACAATTGAATCAGCTATGTTTAAAAAATATAAAAATGAAGTCTACAGATAGTTTTTTGTTCCTCCTATAAAGTCTGGTTTCCGTGAGATACGAGACCTTCATTCCTAGCCGACGATACATTTTATCTTTCCACGCTCGCGGAGGTAGTGCGGAAGCGGCAGTGCACAGCGCAGCTGTCCACTTGACAGCGTGAAGAGATGAAATGTATATTTTGTATTATCTTATCTTTTGAATATTTTGTGATTTTGATATGATTTAGATTTCTATTTTATCTATACCTATCGAGTTTTCGATCTTCTCTTAACTGGACAAGAATTTTCTTGGTATAATATTTTTAAAAATAAGTTCAGTTTAGCTTTTCTTTTTCCTTTTGTAATGGTCCTTGCTCTTGTATTCTCACGGTAAAACTGGTTTTTAAATAGCCTATACATTCTTAACATTGTAGTTTGATTATTTATTGTAGAGGGTATTCTTGAATACAGAACTTATACTACTAGGTTCAAAAAGTTCCCGGAATTTTACTACCATTTTTCGTATTAATATATAACAAGGGATATTATACATTTGTTTTGTTGGTAACATTCATGATGTCATTTCCTTAAAGTTTGTTGATAATGGCAATTATTGGTTTTGAGTTGTAGGCATTTGTTTATCATAGTGTTTTGTTTGTTCGTCGCATTTTGTAATTATGTCCACAGAGCAAAGTACAAACATCAAGTTCTGTGTTTTGCTGGGGACATGATCAGTATGGCTGATGAAGATGGTGATTTCTTAAACAAAATGAAACTGGTGCTACTTGTACGACCCAGTCCCTAAACGACAGTCATCTGAGTGGAAATCGAAAACATCTCCTCGGAAGCAAAAATTTCCTAGGGACACTTCCAAAGGCAAAGTTATTTTAAATGTTATGTTTTATTTAACGACGCTCGCAACTGCAGAGGTTATATCAGCATCGCCGGATGTGCCGGAATTTTGTCACGCAGGAGTTCTTTCATATGCCAGTAAATCTACTGACATGAGCCTGTCGCATTTAAGCACACTTAAAGCAAAGTTATTTTGGAAGTTTTCTTCGACTCTCAGGGTCTCATGCACCATGAGTTCATTCCAGAAGGTCGTACTGTAACGAAAGAATTGTACGTAGAAACCCTCCGTCGCCTCTGGGACGCAGTGAGAAGGAAACGTCCAGAAAAGTGGGTAGAAAACAACTGGTTCCTTATGCATGACAATGCACCTGCTCATCGCGGAATTATTGTAAAGAATTTTCTTGCCAGGCACAACATAACTGCTTTGGATCACTCACCATACTCTCCTGATCTCTCACCACCTGATTACTTTCTGTTTCCCCGTCTGAAAAGTCATCTGAAAGGACGGAGATTCAATGCTGAAGAGGTTATCGCAAACGCGACGAGAGCACTAAGACGGGTTTCACAAAATGGCTTCCAGGCCTGCTTCCAGGAACTCTACACGCGTTGGCAAAAGTGTGTTGTTGCGGAAGGCAACTATTTTGAAGGGAATGCTGTAGAATAGTGTTTAAGGTACGTTGTTTCTATGATGCTAGCAAATTCCGGGAACTTTTTGAATCTAGTATGTATAAGTCATAAGCCTATATGTAGGCTGTTTGAGTTTGCAAAGCGTTATTACACTTATTTTGTTGTTAAATTTTGATGTCTCAGTTTATGGAAAAAAGTTCAAGCAATTTCAAGGCACATTCTTTAAGAAGAATAGTATGACTTCTGAAAAGAACGATCTTATATCGATGTAGTATTTTCCATTAAACAGTTAATAGAGAAGATGCGCAAATTTAATCTATCACTTCATATATATTATTTTTAGACCATAGAAAAGCTGATGATAGAGTTTACAGAAGAAATTTGTTGAAAAACCGTTGAAAAAAATCTGTGGCGCTACAGCCCATGAAGGGCAAAGACCGACCAGCCGGCTGCTGGCCTCACCTCCACATGCCGAAGCAGAGGTGGACGATCATCCAACCAGAATGGAGGTATTGTGTGGTTAGCACGATGGTTTGTGAAACCGGATTTTCGCTACCCCAAGTGCATTACGATGCTGGGTGGGCACCGATTCCATACACTGGTCGAAATTTCGTGAGAAAATTTCTTCTCCCATGAGGACTCGAACCAGCGCGCATTCCGTAACGCGAGTCCTAGGCAGGATGCATTGGACCACTACGCCACGGCGCGGGAAATATTGAGTACAATATTCAATTAAAGACTAATCCACAATAAACCGGGAACAAGAACCAGAATAAGAACGAGAAGTAAAGAACGTGAAAGTGAAGATTTTTTATTCACAATAAACCGATAACGGAAACGGCTATGGATATTAATATGTATGTCAATAACGATATGTAAAGTCGATATTACGCAGTCTGATGTTATTTGTGTATATCTGACCAATGCTATTCTCTCATGAGTACAAGCCAGCCAACACAAACACAGATTAACCAACTTCGAAATTTAAGATAAGGAATATTTACGAATTCAATTCACGTGATAATCTGGTCACATATACAATACGAAAAGAGATTCTAATGAAATTCTATGTTAGTTACAAGCAATGAATGAATAAAATATAATGTCACGGCCTCGTTGCTACAAAATATACGACGTGCTTTTTGATGAGAACAAAGTGAATCTAGTAGGCTGTGTTCGGAAACGAGAACGGCAAAAATTATAGTACGAGATTTTTTGAAAACAAAACGAAAGTTATGCATAAGAGCTAAAATTATTATAAATGGTCGTATTAACCCCTTTAAATAATTAGGATGCGATATATTAATAAAAGTTATAACATGATGAATAGAGATTTGGAAAACAATACACTAACATAATTATAATGCTACGAAAGGGATGTATAAAATATACGTAGAAATAAATATATCAAGGGAAGTAAGTTTGGGACTCTGCAACATCGTATCAAAGCTTACTCCACTCCTCGGGAGAGACACGTGGATGATGAGAGAACTGGACAAAGACGAATAGAAGTAGCGGAAATGAGATTTCTAAGGTCTCTGCTGTGAGTAACTTAAGAGATAAACTGAAAAGTAATTACATAAGAAAAGAATTGGGGATAAAAACAAGTCTGATAGAGGAAACTAGAAGTTGTCAGTGAAAACGGTACTATCATGTACGAAGAATATCTCCCACCGCAAGAATTTTAATACACTCCATCGAGAAGGCGGGATGTAGGACTACCTAGAATCCGATGGAAACTGCATTTCACCTGAGTTTGGTTTCGGGACTGGATATCATCCAATATTTATATTTAAATTCACTAACTAAAAAATGAATTACAGAGTTTGAGTTTCTTAATTCCAAAGCAACAAACAAAACAAGTCTAAAGTTTTGTAAAACAGTGTATTATCAGACGTTTCTATAAATAAGAATAGTAAAATTTAAAAAAAAAAATACTAGGAAATTGAAGAAGCCGTGATGAGAACTCTCAAACATCTGGAATTATACAATTTTTTAATCTTAAAAAGAATAAGATATCTGCAACTAACAAGGCGTATTTTAAAAAACAGACTGATCAATTTGCTTGGAACATTTTATCAACAGTAATCTCACTAGACGTTTTGATTTATCTAGAGAAAATCAAAACTCGAGTGGGATTTAACTGACTATTACACGATTAGAAGAAAGTATATAAAGATTAGAAGTAACGAAGTACTCCAATACAATAAAATATTGACTTACGAAAATACAACTGTCTTCAAATGTATTATTGTACCATCTCAACATTACAAATATTACGTGAGATGCATGCTAGAAGGCAGTAGTGAGCAATGCCTTCTCGTCGAGAAGTTCTCGATCTATTATACACGATGGCAATGTTACTAGTCAAGAAGGCTGTGTTGATTCAGTTTCATTTTTATTAAAATGCAACATTCCACTTCAATTATCCGAATCCCAGTAATCAACGTCACTTGACAGATGATTTTCAATAAATCTTAATATTAAACACTCTCTGATACGTGACTATCCATAATATCATATAGCAGAAGCTATAACATAACCTAACTAATATACACAAGTGTTAGAAAAGTTTTAATTAACGATGATGACATAAAAAAAAGAATAATTTTAAAAGGAATAATTATTGAATGTACAATTTTCAAATTTGAATGTGGTTGGTGGTTCAATTGATGTTATATTGGACGTGTGCGTAATAGAAGTGGAACTCGTTGATTTAGGCCTACATGGTGTATTCAACTTATTCAGAATTTCCGAATGAATAATTTTAAAGGGATAATTATTGAATGTACAATTTTCAAATTTGAATATGGTTGGTGGTTCAGTTGATGTTATATTGGACGTGTGCGTAATAGAAGTGGAACTCGTTGATTTAGGCCCACATGGTGTATTTAACTTATTCAGGATTTCCGAATGGTGCTTTTCATTTATTTGTAAATCGGATTTCAGAAGATGCACAGGTATGATCAGTGATTTTTATTAATTCTTGTTCTTGAATGCCAATGCGAGTCATATTTGAAACTGCTGTGCATCGACTGGAGTGGTTTGTAATTTTATATATATTTTTGACGTCCAGACCAGCGCAGTTTCCAATGTTGGCAAACAAAGAAACAAATGCTAGGGACGCGATAAAATTAAACAAATGCTAGGGACGCGATAAAATTGTGCGATAAGCAGCCATGATTGGTTGAAATTCGTCCTTTCGTACCGTTTTATTGGTCAAAAGTAGTATGACGTAGTAAGAGTGTAATAGTCAGCAATAAACAGAACGGATTAATGACTTATCTTCTCTTTGAATGCAAACTGAAGGAAAGGAGAAAAGCCGAATCTCAAAGGAAGCGTTGAAAATTCTGTGGTGTTTAATGAGAACATGATAATTTAAAAAATGGTCTATTTTAGCTGACAGCGCAGTTCTATGTAAAAACAGATCTCTTTCGTTTGATATAGCCATCTAATCTTATGTTATTTTCATTCACATTTGTATATAAACTGGAATTATGATTTGAATACGATAAGTGGAAATAAAAATGCTTGTATCTCAAAACAGGTGTTTTTGGAGTCAGCATATTTTGACCAAACACCACAGAATTTGAAAGATAAAAAATGCATAAATTACGAGCAGGTTTTTAGGTTACCGGTACCCATTATTAATAATAATTATAATAATAATGATATTATTATTAATATCACTATTATTAATAACAATATAATTAATAAAATATGATCGTAACCAATTAGGTGCAATAATTATAAGAGTTCACTCTAAATCACTACGCAACTTTTGTTTCACTCTTTATTTTCCAGTAGAGGTTACTACAGTGGTACAAGAAAGCACTATATTTTTAAGTACTTCCAGAGTTATTGGTAGATTCTCTATAAAGAAAGACTTCTTTAACATACCCCATATTTAGGCATCGGGAGGTGTAAGGTCATATGATTTCGCACCGTTTAAAACTTACGCCGTTTGCGTGTATAAGTTCATATGAACGGAAAAATACTAAACAATGAAGATTTTTTTCTTCTGTTGTGAGAATCATAATTACAGCACTACACCAAGCACTAAATATATTATAAAATATGCGTAAATATTCAGGCAAATAGATAAATGGTGTCTAGGTAACATACTCAGTAATCGAGCGATAATTTCAGCACTGTCACATACTCAAGTTAGCCTTGGACCTTGTTACAAACCAAGACCAAAGCGGTTATCATGGAAAAAATTGTTGTTTGATAATACGTACACTATTACTTTACAGTATATTTATGTATGTGTGTATGTATGTATGTATGTATGTATGTATGTATGTATGTATGTATGTATGTATGTATTCCTTTTTTGAGCAGCATGTTCCATTACAAATGGAAAGTAATACTACATGCCTAGGTTTACCTTCAAGTACATAATCCATTTACATTATATATTATTATGTTGTCATTCTAGATTAAATATGGATTAGTGTAGTTCATCTACTATGTGTAACTGCCAAGATAATATTGGTACTTCTTAATCTGACTTATTTTCCTATTCCTAACCTATGAAGTACAAGAATCTATTTACATATTCTAACATTAAAATATTTACAGTATTTACATATTTACTATCTCTTGATCAGCCTATTTTCAGATAAATTATACCCTCTAATATTGTAGCTTATTTACAGAATGTAAGTAACCTATTTTTGACCCTTATCACTTAATTCTGACTTTTAACCTATCTTCCCAAATAACTTATCCTTATATACTAGCCAGCCTACTGTAGTTGTTCAAAGTCTATACTATTTGCAAACTTTATAAAATATTTTACATAACTTTTCACTAATTTTGTCTTGTCCACAGGCCACTTTCCACCACATTTATGTATAGACTGGATTAGTGTTCTTCTTTCCTTTCCTAATTTCGTACAGTCATAAATGATATGATCCACTGTCTGATCCCCATCCCCACAGACACATGTCGCACTATTCTTGATTTTAAATCGATGAAAATATGCGTTGAGTCTTCCATGTCCGGTCAACAGAGTCGTCAAGTTAGGAGTTACTTCTATCTTCAATTTCAGTCTATCTTGGACACTAGGGAAGAACGCCTTGGTTAGAGTACCTTTGGAAGTAGTTGACCATTCACTTTCCCATTTTCCTTTGGATATGACCGCTAGCTGGTTCCTTACTTCACTCATCGGGACCTTGTCGTAACAGATCTGTAGATCGACGTCACTCGCTGCCTGCTTCGCTAGACGATCTGCCAGTTCGTTACCGTAGTTCCCCACATGAGCCTTGACCCATCCGAAGTCCACTAGCCATCTGTCGTTCTCCACCAGCCGTAGATTCGTTCGGATGCCTTCAATTAGGTTGTTGTGGTTGCTTCCATTCCTTCGAGAGTCCAGAGTAATTTTACTATCAGTGTAGATGGCTATTCGTCTTTCGTCTAATGGTCTTTCACCTATTGTTCTTAGTCGTTTTATATTGTCTAACGCTTTCATGATAGCAAGTTGTTCAGCTTGGTTATTTGAACATTTATTGTCTAATCTGAATCTTAGTTGTTGGATTAGTTCATTACTCTGAAATATTGCTACTCCTGCTCCAACTCCACGTTCACTTTTACTGCCATCCGTGTATATTTCATACGTATATTCTGTATTTTGTTCTGTTTCTTTTATGTCGATGAGTTCTGCAGGGTGTGTCCAGTTCTTGTGCTGTATTATGTAGTCAAGATTTAGACCATCGTACTTATGTCTTGTTTTTGCAAAGTACAAGTTTACTATTTCCTCTATCTTGAACAAAATGGGAGTGAGTCCAGTAACAACGCATAATGCTTCATATGAGGTGGTTCGAAATGCCTTTGCAATACGTATGTTTATTAGCCTCTGCACTTGGTTCAGTTTTTTGACGTTGTAATTCCTCTCCAAGGCATCTATCCAAACAGGAGCCCCATACGATAACAAGGGCAGGATTGCACCTTTATATATGGTTCTTAATGCTTTGTGTTTAAGACCCCAATTTATCTTGGCGGTTTTGGAAAGGGCATTAATCAGGCTTGTGCATCTTTCTGTTACATATTTAATATGTTCGTTGAATCTAAATCTCTTGTCAATGATAATTCCAAGATATTTAATCTTGTCGGTTTGTTGTAGTTCCTTGTTGTTGAGAAAGATGTGTATATCTTTTTGTTCCCTTCGTTTCCTTCGTGTTATTAGCATCGTCTTCGACTTCTGCTCATTAAATTTGGTTTTGTTCTTTATAGCCCATGCTGCTATCTTATTCATTTCAAGATTGGCATAATTTTCAGCTTCCAGAATCGTTTTCCCCCTTGTTATCACGATGAGGTCATCTGCGAATGCTATAACCTTTGTGTTTGCGGTGTACTCTAGGCTGAGTAATGAGTCGTACTGTATATTCCAGAATCCCGGTCCGCAGCACGATCCTTGAGGGCAGCCTTTACTTACTTTCTTCTCGAGTTTGATGTTGTTTGCCGCTAATATTGCTGCCCTTTGGCTGAAATAATTATCTGTGAGTTTGTACAAGTTACGTGGACAATGGAATTTCCTCAAAGCTTGCATGATACTCGGCCACCAAGCTGAATCGAAGGCACCCTGGATGTCAAGACTAACAAGCACCAAGTACTGGTTTTGCCTTAGACTTTCTTCTACACAATCTTTTAGTGCCATTGCAGCGTCCACAGTACTTCGTTGTGGGGTGAAGCCAAACTGATTGCCATTCATCAAGTTTTTGGTTTGGATATGATGCATTATTCTGTCTATTAGTAGTTTTTCGAGCACTTTCCCACTTGTATTTAAGAGGCTTATCGGTCTAAATTTTGTGACCTCGATGCTGGCGTCTTTATCTGGCTTTATAATAGGAAGTAATCTTGCTTTCTTCCATTGTTCAGGAAAGTAAGCTTGTCTGAGGCAATTATTGTAAATGGCTGTCACGTATCTCGGTAAAATTTTGGCTACTTGAAGTAAAACCTTGCTAGTTATGCCGTCATCTCCTGGTGATTTATTCGGGTCCATTTTTTCAATAATTCGCCTGATTTCTTGTTGTGAGAAGTCGACATCATCTTGTGTTTTTAATGGTATTCTGTTTGTCTCTCTTACTTGTTTATGGTAGTTGTTATCAGCTGCTTCTTCATCTTCTGGTACGAAGTAGTCTATCATGTGTTGTAATGTTTCTTTTAGACTGGATGTAAGAGAGCCATCTGGTTTTTTCAGAGTTGTCAACGGTATGGGTTTTCTTGTTTTCCCGGATGCTATGCGATAAACCTCGTTCCATGGGTTGCTTGATGGTGTTAGACTACAATACCGTTTCCAGGAGTTTATTTTTTCCTTAGTCATTGTTCTCTCATACTCCCTTTTGGCTTCCTGATATTGATACCTTCGTTCTTCTCTTAACTCTTGGTTGTATTTGGTTTTCTGATATCGCCTTCTCGTTGCATTTGTTTTCTTCCGCAGAATCGTTAACTCGTCTGTCCACCATTGAATTGTTTTCCTATGGGTTAATTTTCGTGCTGAATTTGATGTTCTGAAACACATTCTGCATACTGTTGTGATGACTTCTTCATACTCCCGTACTAGTTTTTCTGTATTGGTTTCTTCGTTGGCGATTTTGCTTAGTTCCTCGTCAAGGTCTTCGGTTGTGTTAATATCTGCTTTATTTTGTATTCGTTTTGAAAATTCTCTTTGTATCTTATTACTGAAATCCTCGAGTTGGCCCTCTTTTATTATGTATTTTGTACCCAGAAAGGTTTCCTCATTATAATATTTATGATTGCTTATATTGAAAGTAATAAATCGATGGTCTGAGCAACTTTCTTCTTCTCCACACTTCCATTCATTCACTTTGGATACTAGTTTGTCATTTGTTATTGTAAGATCAATATTGCTCTTTCCTGTGTTGCTCTCAAATGTGGTGAATTCACTAACTTCATTCATTACATATAATTGTTTTGAGCTCAGATAGTCTTCAACTTGTCTGCCTCTTATGTTAGTATTATTGTCGTGCCATACCGCTGACCTGGAGTTACTGTCTATGGAAAATATTATTCCAACATCTTTCGTATCTTCTAATATTTTGTCCAATTTTGCGAAGTCGTTGTTGATATCTGTTGTAATGTCCATATACATGCTAACTGCGTAGAATTTGTAATCATTATATAATATTTCTACAACTGCCACATCTTCGTCAGATAGCTGATTTAGTAGCACCCCATCTATTCGTTCATTTGCAAGAAGTACGGCCGCTCTTATTCTGTTTTCTCCTTGTGAGAAGATTCTGTATTTCCTGGTGATTCCTGCGACTTTGTTCTGTAGTGTGT
Source organism: Periplaneta americana (assembly GCF_040183065.1). Classification (NCBI taxonomy): domain Eukaryota; kingdom Metazoa; phylum Arthropoda; class Insecta; order Blattodea; family Blattidae; genus Periplaneta; species Periplaneta americana. Next base: position 104,296,090 of record NC_091121.1, on the reverse strand, counting down.
ACGGTTCCTGGATAAATGCAATGTCCACGTTATTTATCTCCATTATGTGCATAAGATTGCTAGTAGCAACTCTTTTGTGTTTTAAATTAATTTGTAGACATTTAATAAGTTGTGTATTCCCTCTGCTACTGCTGTGATGCTTGAGTCTGTTGTTCGATCTATATCCTCGATCATTATAGTTCGCCGTGCCACTGGTAGTTGTAGCGAGCAGTACCCTTTGATTTGCTGGGCTCTCCATTTTAATATTCAGTATTTTGTTTGTACCTCTTGATCATCGCTTGCATGCATGGGCAGTTTTTGTCAAGAGATGAATGTTTTTCATCTACTTTTTCCACATTGTATTTGTTAAATGTCATACAATTAGTGCATTTATATTCCTCTTCTTCTGCCTTGCATTCACTCAATTTGTGGCTTCCAGTGCAGAGTGGACATGTTTGCTTTCCTTTGCAATTTTGTGCTCTGTGATTATATTTGCTGCAGTGATAACATCTGTTTACTTTTATATAATCGTCAACGTTACATATTTGCCAGCCCATTTTGATTTTCTTGTGGACCAGGATTCTCCAGGATTCAGGTTTTACTTCGATTACAATGTTACGGATACTTCTTTTAGTTTTGAAGATGAATCTAGGTGTCAGTGATTCTTGGCTTAGGTTCAACTCAGGGTTTTGTGATGTTATAATTCCTGCAGCATTCTCCACAGTAATATCTTCAGGAACGTTAAATATTATCACATTGGGATTCCGTAGTTGAGGTGTGTTGACTTCAACCTGTTGGCTGCACTTCACTTCAATTTCTTTACTTAACACTTCGATATCTTCCTTGCTTCGGGATTCTAAAATTAGTCTTCCGTCTCTCAGTGCCTTCAATGCGTTAACGCCAGCTTTCAGTTGCGTTGGATTGATATTGCGTTTCAGCACAACTTTCATGGCTTCTGGAGATTCATTATGTTTTTATTTGAGAATTAGTTTGTAATTCTTCTCGTAGCTAACCTCAGGCCTATCTGCTGATCGTTTCCCTCGCACTGCTGATGCGTAACAATTCTTTGTACCTTCACTGAGTGTAGCGGATGAACCCCTCAATTCTTTATTATTAACTGCAGACGTTTCAGCACGAATTTTGTCTTCAGCTTTCTTAATCTCAGTCTTAGCCTCATTAAGTAACTTATCTTTCTTTTCTATGTCATTTTTAAGTTCGCAAAATGATTTCCTCAAATCACTTACCGATTTCAGTATTACTTCCTTCAGGTCGCTTCTCAAGTTTTTACTTTTTCCCGTGACACCTATCAACTCTTCAAGAGCGCTTTCAATCACTTCACTTACTTCTCCCGCCATCTTAGCTAGATGCAGAGAGCGGGTATTGGCTTGCTAACACGCAGGAGCACACTAGCACCTCGACACGACACTCTGCTACGCACTCGTGAGGTATTCCTCTTTTTACAGGTATACAGTTTGTCACCAACACGTACACAGTTTCTCACCAGTGAGGATGAGTTACGCACCACTAACACTCATAAGGCTTTTCTCCGACTTCCGCACAGTTACATATATACAGTTTTCTCCCGGTTCACGGAATACTAGATCCCTAAAAGATGGGTTGCGATAGATTTCTACCAACACATTTCGGGAATTTACTACTTAAATACAAACGCTATCTATATCACTACTGCTATTTATTTAGTGTCGCTAACATACCCACGCCCTGCACATATACTATACTTAAAATCTACAACACTTTCATACACACAAGTATCGAACTTCTACACGAGATCAGTGTTCAAACTGGAGCATAAAGGTAACGCACACTCACTCAGCCGCCATCTACCTCATATCATGTATGTATGTATGTATGTATGTATGTATGTATGTATGTATGTATGTATGTATGTATGTATGTATGTATGTATGTATGTATGTTGTGTGTATGTATGTATGTGGTTTTTTGTGTGTATGTATGTATAATATGCGTGTACATGCGTGCGTGTGTGTATATGTGTGCACGAGTGTCTGTGTGTATTTTGTGAGTTCATAGAGTAAAAAACGATTATTCCACTAGTATACAAATGACAAATGAGTGTGTGAATGTACAAATTGATGGATGCATGTTCACACGAATAGCTGTAGAATGGATTAATAAATTAATGCCTGATTAGGTGAAGATGTGAGTTGACAGGTGGATGTATTTATGGATGGATGCACAAATGTAGCCTACATTTAGATAGATAAATGCCCGATAAACAAACTGCAGAGAAGGATGGCTGAATTGTTGATGGTTGTATGATTGATCAATTGAGCATGGATGAATGATGGTTGAATACGTGTCTATTTTGATGTTTGGTCTGGAATATTATATTTTCGTCTTTGGAACTCCAGTTTCAACCTTCCAGATCTCATTTAAGTGTGTTCAATCAATAAAGTGTTGAAGCCGATAGGATCGTGACCTTCTTACCATCTAATTGCATGCAATTATGCTCGACTTACCATTCTTTTGAAAATTTCAAGGCTTCGGACCTCCTTATTCTGTTGATGCCGCAAATAGTGACTGCTGGGAAGTCCGTGTTCCAGATGGGGTAGTGCGCCGTGTCCAGAGCGATGAGGGTGGGACTGGTGTCGTTGCGCCCCCACTCGATGCACACCATGCTCACGGCCGCACATATGCCTATGAGCAACACGATGCCCCACAGCACCCTACAACACACCAATCAGTCGAGAAGCTGACACTCTGATTAATTTGCAGTCTCGTTCCCAATGCAAACAAACCGCTCGGCATGACAAACATGTTCCAAGACAAATACTCCAAGTAATGTTCAGACACGAAGGTAGATATTAGGTAAACCTTCATCGCCATGATTATCAACACCACCATCACAGTTATCAGCATTTGGTATGAACCTCGGTATCATTCTCTACCTCCATTTTAATTGGTTTGTCCATCGAGTCTTTTTTACACGTTTTTATTCGCTAATTCGCTTTTATCTGTGGCTCAAACGCAAGTGCGCTGGCGTTCAGGATTCGATCCCCAGCCAGAATTTATGGTGCACAGAGCAGACTTTGCATACACATTTTCTAAGGGTACTCTCGCATCACTTTACCAGTCCACGAACTTTCTCCACTTCCCCTTATTTCATCTATCATCTGCATCAGTTAAAAGTAGGCTGATTGAGGCCTTGGGTAGTAAGAATTTTCGATGCTGATATAGGAAGGGCTTGGCCTTCCAGGCCCTGACGCCTATCAGGTGTTCGTCTCTGAATGTGATCAGATCAGGTTCTGTCAGATCTGAGACAGGATGAAACACCTTTAAGCATCACGAATGCCATCCAGGCCACTTGTCTGTCTTGGGCAATCATTATATGTAGGGTGGAAGTAATGTAACTGTGCGGACTATAATAGTTTATTTCTTGGATAGAATACAACAAAAAATTTAAAATAAGTTACGAGGCTCGTCCATAAAGTAACTTTCCCACTCGTCCCATAGCTAGCAAACATATGTTGCGCGAAGCGACTGTGTGTACGTGATAGAATAATGTCCTGGCATCGCGCATGCGCTAGCGGAACTTCCCGAGTGCTCTCAGAGCTTCATTGCATTGCTTGAAGATGGACGTTCCTATTCCAGCTCCCGGCGAGTGTGAAGTGGTAAAGATTTTCAGTGCACAGGGCATAGCCCCGATTGAAATTGATCGTCAGCTGTGCCAGGTCTATGGGCAAGCAGATGGTGCGTTGCTGCTGTAGACAATTTTCAGCAGGACGCCAAAATGTGCATAATGATGAGCGCAGTGGGAGACCAACCATCATCACAGACGACCTTGTAGAGCAACGCACCATCTGCTTGCTCATGACGTTAGGCTCCTAGATCTGGCGCAACTGACGATCAATTTCAATCGGCGCTATGCGCTGTGCATTCAAAAAGTTTATCACTGACCGCACTTCACAGGCGGCGGGAGCTGGAATAGGAATGTCCATTTTCAACCAATGAAACGAAGCTACTGGGAGCACTCGGGAAGTTCCGCTAGCGCATGCGCCATGCCAGGACATTACTCTATTATGTACATGCAGTTGCTTCACATAACATATGGTTTGCTAGCTGTGGGACGAGTGGGAAATTTACTTTATGGACGGACCTCGTATATCATAATATTCCATAGAATTGTAATACTTCATTATGTTTGAGAAACGATTGTACTCTGGATTTTGAAGTTTTCAAACACATAAACTAAACATTAAAAAATTACCAAAATTATTTGCAGTTTATTTAAAAAATAGTTACGTAATAACTGGGTTATGTGATACGTATGTTTTGAAATTTTCTCGCTATTTTCCTAGCGCTTAATGTGGTATTTTTTCTATACTGGTGTTTAGTGATTATAGCGAGCGCGACTTGTAATAATTCAAGATTATGAGACGAAACAGCACCTATAAAAATAGGAAGTACCTTTTATTATTAGGCCTATCATGAGTCCATAACTTTTTTATCTGTGCAATCCTTGTCTGGGGTAAATACGTTCGGAATTGTTGGTAAGACTACAGAATTTGAATGTGTTTTGATGAGAGTAGTTGTATAGACGAGAATAGGATGTACGTTTTGAACATGGTCAGTTAGATTCCCTAGCTGAAATGTCACTGAATACCTCCAACTCAGTCACCTTAAATTTGGCATCCATCCCATATTTTGGTTTACTGGAAGTTATGTCTACATTGTTTTCCCTAAAAGTGAATTGAAAATAGCTGTTTGTTTGTTTAAACTGTACTTTAAAGAGTTACGTCGTGTTATGAAAATTATTGGTTTATGTTTTACCAGAGATAGTCAAAGTTTTGCAGTGAAATGACTGTTTTGTGTAATCGTACAGATTTGACAAATACATCAGGCGCAATAACCTTTGGTGATTCTTTTGTCAGTAACTGCCAACTTTTGCACTGAAATGAATGTGCTGTACAACCGAACATATCTGGAAAATACATCAGGCGTAATAATCTGTTCAAAGTGCATATTTATGAAAATTATTTCGTGATTCTTTTATTAGTGACTGCCAAAATTTTGCACTCAATTCAATCTGTTGACAACCGAACAGATCTGACAAATGTATCAGGCGCAATAACCTTTACAAACTGTATTTGTGGAACTAATTTGGTGTATATTTTACCAGAGACTTTCAAAGTTTCATAGTACATAATGACTATTCAGAAAACACTGCTTCGTCGAGTTAGTAGAACGTCTATATTCACCTACTTAGATATAACACGCGGAGCAAGTTCCCTGCAATCGGTAAGGATCGTCTTTTGGTAGAGTAGTAGTATAAGAGTACGCGGGGTTGTCTCAAGAGGTATTTATCCCACTGATTACTTATGTAAAAATATTGGCATATTTATTTTACTGTACTTGTTTATAATTATTGCATTATATTATAGTTCGTTTTCAAACATCAACTTTTTTTTTCCGTGCTTGAATAACATTTTACGTAAGTCATTAATATTATTATTGCACAACAACTACCGTGTAATAATAATAATAATAATAATAATAATAATAATAATAATAATTTATTTTCAGTGCAACATCAGTCCTATGTATTTTGTTACTTTTTATATAATTGCAATGCAGTTTGAGGGTACAAATATATTTTGGGGGTACGCTAGCAAAACAGATTGAATACCACTGAGGTAGAACAAGAAAGGCAAGGTATATTATGGACAGTAAAAAAGTCGATCTTACGGGAATGGATATTTTTAAGAGTTGGTAGTTCACTACAAAAAGCGAATCTTATACAACGTTAATACAAATTAATTTTATTTCCTAGAATATACATTATATATGTGAACAGACTACAATAATAAATGAATGAAAACATGAATGAATATAAATAAATGAATGAATAAATAAATAAATAAATAAAAATAAATAAGAAAGAATGGAATCAGTAAGTGAAATTATGAAGTATGGAAAGTAGAAATGAATGAAGGAATAAATGAGGAAATACATCAATAAATAAAGTATTAAATAAATAAAGAAAAGAATAGATATAAATAAATATTATCTTACTCTGTCTGCAATATCCTTAAGATTTGCGCCATTTTCAAGGCGTTGAATAATATTTACTTTGTCATAAATGCTCAGACTTGGAAGTGTTTGTGACACGATGGCTTACCGGTAAGCGGGAGTTTGGATTCTCGTCACAACAGACCACGTTGTACTGTTGTATCAACTACTGGGTTACTTAGCATCAGTGAAATTGATGATAGCGAGATGAGGCCGAGGATTCGCTATAAATTACCTGACATTTGCCTTACAGTTGCAGAAGACATCGGAAATAACCTAAGTAATCAGCCCAAGCGGAAATTGAACCCGCACCCTAGAGCAACTCCGGATCAGCAGGCAAATGCGCTACCGTTTGAGCAACACCAGTGGCTATACCTTATTGGAAATAGGTCATGCTATACCTGTGCATCATGAATGAAGTGAAGTTCGACGAAATTTTGATACTGATTATTGAAGAAAAACCTCACATAATGTGATAAGCAAAGAGCGTCGTTTAGAGAAGAAAGAATGAAAGATAATAGTGGCTTTTAAAAGCTGAAAACAACGATCGTTAAGTGAAGCAAACTGCATTATTAATTGTCGTTTGGGGTTTCACTCTATATCCATGATTAAATTCAATAGTTGTTTTATTACTCATCTTTCTTCTTTTATTATTTTTGTAGAGGCGTTATGGCAGAATTAAAAAAAAAGTTAGGTTTAGTGATGATAGTTATTCTGAGATTAAATTTAGAAATGATCCTCCATGTAGCAACTATTTAAGCGGCACTGCTATGCGAAGTTCTAGACACAAAAATGTCCTGCGAATTCGTGTAATAGTTTAGGTTCAACTTGTTAAATATTTTAATCCATTCTTCTATACCTGGAGAACATTTTCTGGTAATTTTCTGTCGTGTGTTCAAATATGATAACAAAAGCACCATGCTAATTCCGTTCCTCGTTTATTGGATCTGTCACAATGTGATAAACGAAGTAGTACTTATACACAATTCGCTTTTGAAGTCTTTACCCTTACATAGTAATCGTGCATCTCTTGTTAGATCCTTTATATTCAAGAATGCAGATTTATTTTTAATTGGGTTTTCGTGATAATGTGTTGGGGGAAGCGGGAAGATCGTCGGATAATCCGATGATCGGTTAATCGAGAGACGATAATCGAAGATCAAATAATAGAACACCTGGAGCTATTCCTCTATTCTCTCTGAAGTTCCTTCAGTCTACATGAGGCATGAATAATCAGTAGAGTTGTAATAAATGTAATTGTTTGGAACGTTAATAAAATTATATATTGAAGAGTATTTCTGTCGATTTCAAATTCACTGGTATTGTGATGTTCTATGCGCGGCTGCCTCGAAACCGTACTGCGAAGCAATGGTGCAGAACCAGTCGCAACTTGACCACAAACTGAACTGCATGAGGCGGAGCAACCGTGGCATGACTTTGGACAGGGCATATGCTAATGAAGGCGGTTTACCAACGATCCACCCCATATTCGATTCTAATCAGACCACTCTGAAATATTTGCTTTAGCCTACTTGTTGGTGAGTTCTGCGATTTAACTCGACAGAATTTACGAATACATTATCTGAAGTAACTGCACGAGTGCAATTTAATAAGATTATTCAACGAATAAAATTAAACAACTTGCAATTACTTACGTAAATGATAATTAAAGGTAAGATAAATATTGGTATTAGTGCACACACTAATTTTCAAACATATAGTTAGAGCTGTTCGAGCATTTGAATAATAAGTAGAATATTCGTAAAAACAAAAGACATCGTATTGTACCTGTACAGCCTGACAAAAATAACTAAAACAAAAACTACAAGGAAATGTTTGGATCATAATAGTGCCTGTCTATTGATTTGAATTCTTAAGTACGCAGATATGCATTTATGTAACTCAAGAAATTCGGCAATCCAAATTCTTTGTTATATTCATCTAAAAACGTTCGTGGACTGGGTATACTATGTGCAGAATGGGAAGCAATATACAACATTTTAATATCTGCAGTCGTCTTCAGCCCCTTCATGATCCACATTTACATCATAGACGGAACTCTGAAGAAGAGAAAATGCGTCTCTTGAAAAAACTTAATATTACTTAAATCATCTCTTCCTCCAAAGACTAGTGGGAGGACACTTAGAGAAATTCTAAGAACGAGATCTTTCCAAGCTTGATGTCAACTGCCACATAAAGGGAAAGGAGTGATTATGTATGCTGAGTGCTCCAAAGCTAATCATGGATGTCCAGCAAAAAATCTCTTTCAACATCTGAATATGTCAATTTTTGCAATCTTATTCCTGTAAGATCCGTTCCTGGGAGATTCTTTAATACAACCCGTTGTAGGCATACTGACTGCAACGAGATAGAAACTATTGGTCACGTATTGGGATTCTGCAGAAAAAACGAGCTGCTACGGAACAACAGACACCATAGAGTGAGGACAAGTATTGCAGAAGTTCTAAGACACCTTTGTTGGGAGGTTCATGAAGAGGTTCATTGCATTTCGGCCGTTGATTCCAACAGGCGCGCGGACATCATGCCATCGACAGGGATAAGGATAAGGCCATGATATTGGATCCAACCATCCGCTTTGAGAGAAACCTCTCACAAGCGGACGAAGCCAACAAAGAAAAACAAGAAATATATGAACCATGCCTACATTTCCTCTCTTATAAATATAACATACCTGTTAATCAGTTGGTTGTCAGAGGTATGTTATGTGGAGCCAGAGGTTCCCTTCCACAGTCTACCGTCCAACTATTAGTGAAATTAAAATTCAAAGTCTTTCTATTACAAAACATTCTATTATAAATTCTTAGGGACTCTTTACATATTATCTAATATCATTTATATTTTCAAGAAAGGTAATTTTGTCAATGTAACATTTTGGCATCAAACGAATCCCAAATTCAATATTTAGTTGGTTTTTCTTAATTTACTAACGACTTAAAAATATATGTATTCTGTATTCAGGATCCTTGCGTTCAACCTCACGAGGGCTGATGATTTAACCAAATCTCTCTCTCTAAGCAAAATTAGATATAAATATCCATATTGAACAGTGGTAACTAGTAACTACGTCCCTATTTGGCGAGAAAATTCGCCAGTTAATATTAATCAGTATCTGCGTTATGACAGGAAAGTAGCAGGCACACGTGTTTTATGCTAAGTTCAAACTTTCTTATTAAACAAGTAAGCAACATTGACGCCAGTATTTCGATCTCAGTGGAAGAGATGCTAATGAATCAACAGCTTGAAGTTTCTATAATCAGGACATTAATCTTAATTGACTCAAATTCATGAATATAGGGCTATAAGTTAATTTATTCTAATGTGTTCCTCTAATATTATCTAATAAAAAGAGTTACAACAGAGATTTCAGTTAAGTATTTAATTTTGCAATTATTTCTTACTCTATATTATTACGAGTATTTATGATTGGGATCGAGACTTATAAACACATGCATACAGCAGGGAAGGTAGTACCGACCCAGAAACAAAATTAGGGACAACTGGCTCATTAATAGTAATGGAAATTTAAATTGTTGTAATTGCAACAGCTAACTGGAAACAAATTGTATAAGTAGGTACGCAGTAGCTCATGAGGAAAATGTGTTCACACGTCGCTTACATTAATCTAACTCAGTAAGGAGAAATTTTATTCTGGAACTGAAAGGTACCTTCAGACAAGTTATGTACATAATTTTTATTATGTAACACATCCCTGTAACTAAAATAAACATTTTAAACAAAGTGTTACGCAACTGCATTCGTTTACTGCATATGAGTTACACAATAGTTCTACTCAGAATGTCAGACAAGAAGGTGACCATTATTTTATAAAATGGAGGAAAGAAATTAGGGATGAGTTTACTATTTTCTTCATGATAGAATACGATAGTGTACCCCAGGGAAGAACACGGTTGTTTGAAATTGTACAGATAATCTAGAGAATATGTATATATAAACTTTTATTACGTATATAACTATTTTATTTCAAGAGATATTTACGTAGTGCTTACTGAGTTTCCAATATACTTGAAAACTCGAAGCAAATAAGAATCTAAGTGTCATTTTTAAACTTTCCAAGAAAATGAATCACAATATACATTGAAGCTTTTGGCCATACATCTATGAACCAGTTGCGAAAATCTTAAGAGGCTTTTGAGGCCTAGTCCACCCAAAAAAATTTTAGTTTTAGCTATTAACAGTAGGTCTGTAAGTTCGTTGGCTTCACTTCGATCCTTCCATATATTAAGTTCACTGTTGGCAGTCATTCCAGGATCGAGAGTTCAGTGCTAGACTTTTGGCAGAAGCCTATGGATTCGCTACATCTCAGTATGAAACGCGGCTAGCTTCAACAATAATACGTTGCGTTATATTGGTGTTCTGTAAATTCGCTCTGTTGCTGAGTGTTAGTTTAATCGAAAGTACATGCATGTGTGTTACATATTAATTTTGTGTAAAATGACTCATATTGAACGTTGAGGTAATTATTTGTAGAATTAAAAGAGGAACTGATTTATAGGCGGACGTATTGAACAAAATGTGCTTAACAAAGATAGGTGATCGATACATTTACATATCGTCCACTCACAAGCAAAACACATTACCAACATATTAGCACAAAACTATGTAGGCTAACTTATAACAGGACCTCTAGAAGGACTAATAATGCTGTACATACAGGAAGTACAGCTTCCAGGTGTACTGAAGAAGTCATCCTCGATGTGTAACAGTTGCCGTATTTTCTGTCATATCCGAGGGTCGCGGATTCAAAACAGACCGAGAGCAATGAAAATCCTTTCTTTTTGAAGGAAGTAAGGATGGAGATATCATGTCGGATGTTTACGACACGTAAAATCTCAGTTCCTGATAATGGACTCGCAAGGAAAAATTGAAAGCCATTTTTCGCAAAGTTCGGAGGCAGCACAATGGACCCATGCCAGTGCCCCAAGCGCGTGTGAGACTTATCCAACCCCCAGTTGTAATCCATTCTACCACGTCAAAAAAAGAGCTTCACGTAGCAGACTGTAATTAACAATTCTCATATGGTACATTTAACCAACAGAATTTGCCAAACTTGCAGCTACTTTTTACAGATATGTAATAATAATAATAATAATAATAATAATAATAATAATAATAATAATAATAATACTTGATAGAGATGTAGTCGATTGCTGTAATGAAAAAATAATAAATAACTGACTATGTATCATCTTAGACAAGAAAATGGTCGGTTGTCACATCCTAAGTCCCTTCTGAAAAACTTGGGTTGATTTTGTGAAAACTCAGGTTTACATGTGTACGAATTTCTTATGCAAGACTCCGCCCTGCTTTCCTTTATTTTGTTTGTTTGTTTGTTGACATTACTGTCGGTATTCTTTATTTCTGTATAATTTTCGAATGGTTTTTTGAGTGTAATTTATGTTTGTAAATTTGTTATCGCATTGCGATTGCAGCAGAAAAGCTCACATTAGAAAACGTAATTTTCATGTATGACTCATATGTAAAAACCGAATCATGCCGACAGATCTGTAGGCAATTTCCACAGAAATTCCCTCACGTTAAAGTTGCAAACAGAGGTACAATTAGATGGCTGGCTTAGATTTAAGGTAAGCTACTACATCGTATCGCACTCCTCGTACAAATCGCACGCAACGGACATTTTAAGTACAGTGCGTTCACTGTAACGGCTCAACCTCATTACCTCATCGGATTCCCCTATCAACTGTTTAAAACATAACGTCGTACGATATTGACATTGCTGAAAACAGAGGAGTTGAGGTTAGGTCTATTAATTATGACTGTTAGCGAATAAGAATTTGTAATTGCTTCATGCGTCTTAATTGAAGAGAAAGAAACAAAAGAAATATTGGTTACATAATATATATGTAAGAAATGACTTGATTACTGTAATGGGAATGCCTCAAATTATATAATTCTTCGCAATTTTCTACAAGCGAAATAAGTTTTCTGTCTGCAATTTTGGCGCGACACTGGACATGGCACAACATAATAGTAACAGTTGAGCAATTAAAATTAATTTATTAAAGAAGGCCATGATCGCACGCATCGGAAAAGTTGCTCATCCGCGAAACGTGGACGGATTTGCCGTGAGGCGATGCGTGCGATACGATGTAGTGAACGCGGTTACATAACAATTACAGCAAAGATTGTCTTTTTCCGATCCGTGCGATTCGTCCGATGAGTGCGATACGATGTAGTGAACGCTTACCTTAAGAGAGACTGGTTTGCTATACTCTAGAATTCATAGTCGAAGAAGAACGGTTTTCACGGAAGAAAAATTGGATGAAATTTGAGGCATCTTTAGAACACCAACGAAATTCCTACGGCGTCCGTCTTAAGAAGTAGGCGTTTCAGAAAGATAAGTTCACGCGGAAACTAAACTGTTAAAACTGAAACAGTACAGGGTGAAGCAGTACAGGAATTACTGCCACGTAACAACGTAAGTGAAGTAATTGGGCTTTACAGAATATTCGTGACAGTGCGTTTGATCCAGAGTTAATTATTTTCTCTGAGGTGTGGTTTTATTTACACGGTTATGTCTGAACACGAATCAACAGGTACTGGAGCGTGGAGAACCCCCACAGAATTGAAGAACATCCTTTAGATGATGCAAAAATTGGTGTATGGTGTACTTTGACTGCCAGAAGATTAATAGGGCCCATATTCTTTAGACGACAGTAAATACAGACAGATATCCTATACACATACTCTCAAATTTTTTCCCGGCGTTGAGTAACAAGAGAGAATACGAATATTTTCAACAATATTGTGCCACAGCCCATACTGCTGACGATTCTTCGAACGATATAATGGAGGTTTTTAATGGCAATTATTTACAAACGTTTATGAACAGCACGTTCGCTAGACTTTAACATGTGCGACTATTATTTGTAGTATCTCTGAAAACCGAGTCTATAGAAGTAGGCTAACTCATACACCATCGATGAACTGGAAGATAATATAAGAAAAGAGATTGTCAGAATTACTTAACAAAGAATTTTTTTTTTTTTTTTTTGTTAATGCAGAATTCATCAAAAGATTCTAGGGATGTGTGAATTAAGATGACCAACACTTTGCCAACTCTTATAACACAGGTTAGTTCTCATTACGCAATAAATTGTTTTCATGCTTTACATAATACACATTTAAATGAACAGAACGTTAAGGAGCGAAAATCCCGAGATCCCGGCGCAGCAACGCTATGTCAGCTCCCGCGCTCCACCGGCCGAAAGATAATCTGACTGCAGTCTAGTATTAACTAGAAACTTCTACATTACCTGAAATCGCAGTTGGAAATTAAAAACTAGAAAAGGAAGAAGATCGAAACATTCATGCAAAGCTATCACTCTAGCTAAGAACTATGAATTGCCTCGAGAGAAACGTGCATTAGAAATTACTCTTTATTGAAATGCAGTATATAAATGTGGCAAATGTCTGTTATTATTCGCTTGACAAGCTTTTGTTATCCATAAGTCTACTAGTTTATATGTCTGCTTATTCTTTTATCTATTTTTAGTCGTTACTAAAACCAAAATACAGAGCTATTACTATCATACGTCCCAGAAAAGAGCGGCCGGCCGGTCGGCCGCCTCCTGCGTGGTTTCCGGCGAGCGCGTAACCATTCCTCCGGCGCTTCTCCAATATATAACAATACTTACTTACTTATGGCTTTTAAGGAACCCGGAGGTTCATTGCCGCCCTCACAAAAGCCCGCTTCAGTCCTCAATATATAACAATACTAACAATAATTAATGTTCAATAATTTGGACTTACCATGCTCATAGCCGTTGCTGAAAATGGTCCCCGTTTGCCGCCACACACAACTGACATGTTCTGACAAACGAATGAACAACACTCTGAAGTTGCACATCATTGATAGCTTGGATTTCTTCTCGTGTGTATATATATATATATATATATATATATATATATATATATACACGAGAAGAAATCCAAGCTATCAATGATGTGCAACTTCATATATATATATATATATATATATATATATAGTTTTCAGTTCATCTATAAAATGAGGATTTTTCCTATAAACCCTACCTTTTAGTATTTCTCATAAATAAAAGTCACAGGGTGTTATACCTGGGCTTCGTGGAGGCCACAAATTATTAGGCTACTGATTAATCTCGTATCGAAAATACGCCTCAATTCCCTCATTGACACGGCAGCTGTATGAAAAGTGGCGGAATCTTGTTGGAAATAAACTGACAATCGTTCCGCGTAAGAACACTACGTTTCTGCTTGATTTTCGATTCTTCACTGAGTTTGTTTCTTTAAATCTTTTAACGATTCATATAATTGTTTTGGCAGAAGGCACAGTTCTGTTTGGAAACTTCATTCGAAATTTTCGTCTTGTTTTCGCACACGACTTTCTGCCTTTTATGTACGTATTGTACATAAACACACGTTCACACAATGAGAATTTGTTGCTAAGCATTACCTAAATACACAATAATCACTAAACTTTATACACTAATGTTGTACATTTGTAGAATCGAGAGTTTCATTACACGACTTATAAGCACACCGAATGCCATATGGCTACTGGAGGTCGATTGTGCGGGAGAAACGGTTAGCGCACGGCGGAAACCACACAGGGCGTGGCCGACCGGCCGGCCGCTCTTTTCTGGGACGTATGATAATAACAGCTCTGTACAAGCGCTGCGACGAAAATTAGTGTATTAATCTTGTTACGCTCGTTACATTTAACAATTTATGAAGAGCTTGAGTCAGACACCCTAATAACTTATCAATTTAATAACATTTTCAGTGCACCGCTATGGAGTAACGGTTAGCGGATCCGGGTTCAAATCCTGGTTGGGACAAGTTACCTGGTTGAGGTTTTGTGTTAACTAATTAACAGCAAATGCTGCGTAACTTTCGGCGCTGGACCCTGGACTCATTTCGCCGTCATTATCACCTTCATCTCATTCAGACAGTAGATAACCATAACTTTCGATAAAACATCGTAAATTAGCCGATTGAAATAATATAATATAATATAATATAATATAATATAATATAATAATAATAGTAATAATAATAATTTCAACTGCGAAGTACATCATATTCAAATCCGAAGAGATAATATTGTAATAATAAAAGGACAGGGAAATGAGAATCCAAATTACTTGGTTGAAACCTGCCCTGCCATCGCAATTGAACAATTAGGCCTACCACGGATCCTGGACAGAATCATATCTGGTTCTGTTTTAAATAAAGACCTGGGAACGCAACTGGTATTTACAAGAGGATAAAAACTGTCATTTCTGGAGTAGAAATGGAACATGGATGCGCTGGACTCGTAGCTTGAAAAGCTAATGGATAACAGCAATGTCATATTGTCAAGCTCTCTTCTTGAATATGAATAGGGATTGCCCGCTATCCACCTCTGGCTGTGTAGAGCGCTCCACCATTGTGTTTATGAGAAAATCAATGTCGTATGAAGGTCTTCCAATTATTCACACCACTTCATAAGCCGATCAATACGTAGTATGAAAAGCTTTACGTAAGTTTTATATTTCGAAATTCCACGACGGAGTCTGATGAAATCGAGCTATTGTAATCCGTCCGAGGAAAACGTTGATGCATCCAACATACATGCTCGATCTCTTGGAATTAATAGAACTCGCATGCGACGTAGTGTGAGACATGCAGCACGCGTGTGCTGCACTCACGCTTCTTCGGTTGGACTATATTGTACAGATACAGGGTGATCAAAAGTAGTAGTAAAGGCGGGTCCACAATAAACCGGGAACGGAGACACCAACGGCGACGAGAATTGAAGAATTGTTAAAATACACGTATTTAAATGTGAGCATTCACAATTAATGATAAGCTTACCGCAGCCCGGGAACGGGAGCGTGAGGCCCATAGCATTGTGATTTCACCTTTGGTGATACCTGGTTTCAGTTGGCAACACTGAAGAGACGGCAATATTAGCCTTTTAGGAAATACTCTTACGTGATCCTCACTATAACAGGGAACGCTTGCATCAGGGATGTTTCCTAATTAGTCATTGGACTCTTTCTTTTTTACGCAAAAATTCGGCTACAATCCATTATTTTAAATCTTCGAAGTTAAATTATTCACAAATACAGGATGTAAAGGGTATAAGTCCCGTTCTTTTCACAGTCTTCGGGGACGGTCTACAGGATCAAACATTGTCCATATAACTTAGGGTCAAAACTTGATAGTTTTCCCAGAAAAAAATATTTCTTCTCTTACTTCATTCGCGTTATACGCTTATAATGCTTATATTGTTAGTAAAATTACGAACACAATTACATCAGTAGGTATATCTAGCAAAGAGTTAATATTAGTATAAATAAATATTTGTGTTATTACGTTTTCGTGAAATTAAATAAAATTCCATGCTTAAATTTATTAATATTTTGGCGTGAGAGACGTGCCAACATCTTCAGTAGGCATTACTCTGCACAGACGTACGTACATGTCAGCTGAGTTCAAACTCCCTGTCCATAAGTTTACTGCCGAGCGGATGACAGTTCGGTACCAGGTATACGATAAACAACTTACAATGTCATTAATAGTTTAGGAATATCATATGTTATTAATTCAAGTGAAGCAAGATGATGTACCGTCAATGTTTTCCGCAACGAAGATTACCTAATCGACGAACTTTTGTAGCGGTTTCTCAATGATTATTACAAACTAGAAGTCTCTTAGCTCGTTTAAAAAATCACACAAACAGAAATTTCTTTAAAAATGGTACTGTTTAATGGAAGCGGGCGAGATTAAAATGCTGCATTTAAAAAAAGTTCGTGTGATTTTGTGCTGTAAACCATTATTGTTTATTTTTGAAACGTACAATAAAAAATGGACCAATATTGCCAATATTGTTAAATAAAATGGAAATTTACCACAAAGTTCTATGATTGAGATTGAAAATTTGTTTTTGCTGTTCGTTTTACAATAATCAACGGTCTGCCCCTGCATTAGAACAGAGCATCTGTTTTGTACAGGTATACCTGTATACGCTTAAGCTGTACTGTGTGCTTGTAAACTCCCTCCTCACCGTCCAGTAACGTTGCCAAACGCCTAATATTGTAAACTTTAATAATTAGTTAAATATTGCAATTAGAAAAGAATTGTGAGGACATTTTTTCTTCCTTATGACATGAACAATCATCAGTTAAAATTATGGCACTTATAACCCTTACAACCTGCTACTGTATCAGTTAAGAATACTTTTTACTTGAAAAACTGAAATCGAAACCTTCTGCATATGATTCTGTATATGCAAGTAAATTGATTTGCTCAACTAATTACTAATTCATTAATAACCGTTAATGTATTGTGTTTGCGTGTGTAGCGCACTATCCATCACGTACTTTTTCTGCTTACATCGAACTTAGTATGATTCTAATTATTTTATCGACCTGTTACTAGACGGTCACTCAATAGAACTTCAGTTACAGTCAGTGATATGCCAAGCTTCTCCCTAAGACGGAAGAGGACCATAGCGTACTTAAATGCCTGTAATTAATCAATCAATTATTTATTAATGTTTTGAGTATCAGTTTGTTGCAATAGACATAAAATGTTCTAAATTACAAGAGTTACAAAATAATATTAGGCATAAAATGTGAAAACAGATTAATACAAACAATACTAATGAAATAATATTGGTAATCATAATAACAATAATAATACTAATAATAATCGTAATAATACAGAGCAATGGAACTTATAAATTTAGAATACATTTACAGGAGTATCAATAAATTCATTAATGCTATAGAATGGATAGTTGATTAACCAGTTATACAAAACAGATTTAAATTTTATATAAGTTGCATCATGTGCCTTTTGTGGAACTTATTGTATTATGTTATAGCAATTTGAATATTTTTTTGGACTTACTTAATCTGACTAGGTTCTGAGAGACAATAATTGTGTCATGTATTATAGTGGTGAACTTCTGATTGGGGGTGATAAGTATTAGGCCTAAGGTTTTTCTTAATTTTTATTAGACATTGGAATATGTATAAATTTATGACAGTTAAAATTTGTTCTTGAATAAATAATGGTCTACAGTGAGCGTCATAAATGCAGAGCCTGTTAAAATGCTTAGAACTTTTTTTTTTTGGTAGAATGAGAATCTTGGACATGCTACTGCTATTTCCCCAGATATAAATGCCATATTATAATATACTCTGAAAAAGGAGTAATAAGGATTTATGAGGTAGAATTTTTCTATTTAAATATCTTAATGAGTAAATTACTCTTGATAGCCTAATACGTAACAAATTAATATGATCATCCCAAGCTAGTTTAGTATCCACAACAATTTTACCTGTGACTAAGCTTCGATGTATTTTTCAATGAAAATATTATATTTTGAGTTTTATTTAAATTTAGACTGAAACCATTCACCCGAAACGAATTTACTGCATATGATTTTTTTATTATTGAATTCAAAATTTTATATCAGTATGTGATGAATAAAGAGTTACGCCGCCTGCAGATAATACAGATTCACAACTAATATTTTTTGGAAGGTCATTCACTATAATCAAGAATAGAAATGGTTCCTAAACGGAACCTTGAGGAACTTCAAAGTCAACATTGACCAAATTGGAATAAACGCCATTTAGACATAGACGTTGTGTACAGTTTGATAAATAAGATCTAAGCAAATCTAGCTCTACTCCTCTAACACCGTATTTACATACAGTAGTGTGCTATACTTACTGTACATGTGAAAGAAACTCAACAGAAAACCTGTAGAGTGCTACTTCAAAATATTATCTTTCGGCCGTTGGACATATCGATATCAAAATTAGTCATGAAGAAAGCGACATTGTTAAAAGTACCAACATATCTGTAGTTGTAAACTTAAGTTAGCCTACATGTTGATAGAAAGGCGATTGGCATCGTGCTATACAGTATAGGCTATCGTGAATTATTTTCAAACAATAGAAGTTTAATACAATTTTGCTCGTTTTTTCTTCCTTTTCGAGATAAAAATTATTTATATGAAGCATTTCATAACGTGTTTTGGAAAAGCCATTGATTGAATTCGCAATATGCTCAGTCAATTTAAGAGAGTACTGTATTATGATAATAAATGATCGAAAGAATTTTAGTTTTGTCCTTCAGATGTGCAAAATTTTGATACGAACAAATGTAAATTTGAAAAATTCCTTTACAGAACGAAAAATTATACTTATTTGTATCAAATTCCTGCACATTTAAAGGACAAAATTTAATTCTTTTAAGTAATTGTTATCATATACTGCTCTCTTAAATTGACTTCGCATATTGGAAATTAAATGAATGGCTTTCCCAAAACACACTATGAAATGTTTCATAGAAAACAATTTTTATCTCGAAAGGGAAGCAAAAAACTAGCAAAATTGTATTAAACTTTTTTGTTTGAAATAACTCAAAGAATAAACCCCTGAATTTAATGGCATCACTTACGGTTCACCCTGCATATCTTGAAGTATCTTCTTTGGCCCATCCAGCATTACGCATTGGTAAGTACCAGGACTTCCTAATTATGAGAGTAACATGAAGCAAAGTCACAAATGTTGAACACATCCAATACCTACACGCTAAGGGTGTAATAACTATAGTTCCAGAAAAACGAAACGGGCAGCCTAATTTTATTAAATTCAGATACAACGCATTGCGCATATGCAGTAAACGAGAGCTCCTATTTATGCTACTTGTGGACAGTCTTGCGAAACTTGTTGCCTACATACAGGATTGTCATCAAGACTCAGCCCATTACTTTTTTTTTGTGCTGTACATTTTCTCTTTCCTACGAGAATCCAGTTCTAGTCTACTGGCATATCAGTACACTAATTTGGCATAAGTTATTTCTATACGATATTTAAAATAGGATAATGTCAATTTTACTTTTCTATGCTCTTTCGTTTATTTAGGTTTGTTATTTTTATCGTGGCCAGGACGGGTGGCTACGTAGTCTAAGGCGCTCCCCCATGTGATCATGGGTTCAAATCCCGTCTCTGACATGGATGTATGTCCTTCGTTACTTTTCTATCCTGTTGGTCTCAGTGGATGCCTCCACTCTCTGCTAACCTCAGACTATGGGAAGCCATATATGGGCGGGTTGACTTCCAAGTGGTGTAAGTCACAAAAATTGAAAAATGGACTAACACCACTTATAGTTATTAGACATCCAGTTCTGTGTATCCGACAAGTAGTGTGTGTCCAAGTTCAATAGTTCGCTCACAAAACAGCGCAGAATATTATTACACTGAACGAAATTGCTGAGCGCCTTGGCAGTCAAGTGGTGTACGTCCAAGTCTCCTCCCAGTGTTATCAGCACACAGATTCTGTGCTGTCGCCGCCTGTGAACATTGTTTACTCTGTTGTGTTGTAAACATTCTTATTAAGTAAGTGTTGTTCAAGAATAAAATAACGTACCCTGTGTGTGAAACAAGTGAGTGACAGGAAATTGTTGCGAGTTTTGAAAAGCTACAGAGAAGGCAAAGCTCCCGGTGAGGAATTGAGAGGGGGCAAGTATAATTCACGTAAAATAGACCCAGATAAAATAGCTTTCATTGAACAGCATATAAACAGTTTTCCTGTTAGTGAATCGCACTACAACCGAAATGATAATGTAAACAGGAAGTACTTGAGCCTTCTTCTGAACATTCGAAAGATGTATGATTTGTACAAAGAAGCATGCCTTAAGGGCAATAGGGAGTTCGTGAAAGAAAGTTACTATCGTCACATTTTTAATACATAATTCAACTTACACTTCCAAAAACCGAGAAAATATACTTGTAAACATTGTGACTCTTACAAAGTCAAGAAAATGGATACAAATCTCACAGTGGAAGAAAAACGAACGTTGGAGACAACCCATGAATACATTTAAGGAAAGCTGAGAGAGTCCGTGAATATATGAAGCGTGATTCTTCCAATCCTAGTACTGAAATGTACGTGATATCCAACGATCTACAGAAGGCCCTTCCATTCCCAATGCTGACAGTCAGTGATCCTTACTACAAAAGAAACCTATACGTATATAATTTTGGCATTAATGACATGAAAAGTAAAGCGGGATATTTCTATTGTTGGGATGAAGCTATTGCAGCTCAGGGCTCTATGGAGATTGCCTCATTCTTGCTTATTCACTTCAAGAAAGTGTGTTTTCTATAAAGCTATAAAGCAAATTGTGATTTAGTCCGATTCTTGTACTGGACACAATCGAAATTTGTGGTTCATGAGATGCAACGTCCAGATTTTCTGACAATCAAAGGTCTTCAACAGTGTCACGAAGTAAAAGCAAAATCTGGCTGAAAATGAAAGCAACCGGCTGAAAATTCGTCATATCAAGTACAGTAAGGCGCATGGAACCTTTATCCTTTATAAAGAAAATCTGAACGAAATAGTTGAGTTTGAAGAGCTTGACGTGAGAAAAGGTCGCGACAGAACTGGCGACCGTCAATGTGCCCGATTCGGCATCAACTTCAAACGACTCGCCCTGATGGAAGATTCGTCACAAAAGCAAAGAAAAAATATATAGGGGATCTGTTGCAATTTATACCGCCTTGTCACCATTCTTTTTTTCTCGGCTTAAACTCTGATCCTTGAACTGTTTCCGATGACGATGAATAAGTTGATGAAGTCATGATATCAGATGACATCGTATGAATTTTTATTTTGTTCTTTTCAATGTTAATTTTTGTTTGTGTTTCTTAACAAGAAACAACAACTCTGTTTTTGAGTAAGCTTTCAACTTTTATTGAATCTCATTTCATTTTCCAATTTATTTTTGTTTCAATTAGGGGAACGCTATTTTTTTTTCAAGATCATGACTTTGAAAAGTTCACTTTTGAGGTAGTTAAAACAGGTGCAAGATAGATTTATAACTTCTAATTGGAAGTATGTATGTTCCACATATTGCCAAGCCATTATTTACTCAAGACATATACAATTCTGAATTTACAGTAAAATGCAGACTTTAAATTTGCTCTCCTGAAAACATAGAAGATTGGACATACATCACTTGGCAGCCAACCCGCCCATATGTGTCGGTGTCTAGTGTGTGTGGTCCTTAGAATCGTTCTCTTCCCTGCAGCGATTGATTTGTAAGTTATACAGCACGAAGGTGTTAAAACGAATATATACAGAGTGATTCACGAGGATTTACCATCCTGTACGGGCCTTATTTCTGAAGACATTTTCAGCAAAAAAGTCATATAAACATAGTTCATATTCCTAATATTTTCAGAGTTACACTAATTTAAAGTTGTTTGTAAAATACGATTTTTCTTTAGTTTGAAGGTAAAAGAATAATACAAATAGAGAATGAAACATTCAGAAGTATCATTTCTTTAATTGGCAAGTATTATGAAGCTAAAAATATGCTGTGAACTCCTTAGTTGCTTCGTACAGATATCTTTTTCTATTTTTAAGTAGAAAATTACATTATCTTTACGCACTATCACAGCAATTATTACAAATCGCACCACTTCCACCGACTTAATTATTTACAGTTCAATTTTGCATCCTAATTTAGTCTTGGAGAATTTACAACACATTTAAAAAAAATGTCGCCGTCCGCTTGAGTACACTAGGCCGCACGCTTGTGAACTACACTCGTCGCTCTACGTAACTGCATACGGCTATCTTTGATTTCCGTAGCGCTCGCGCTGGCTGCTGACTGCACGCTGACCAAGATCACGCGTTCACAGCAATGCGTTCCAATAGCGAAGCGTAACTCTGTAAATATTGGGAATAGCACCCATGTTTATATGACATTTTTTGCTCAGAATGTCTTCGAAAATAAGCTCCGTAAAGGTCGGTAAATCCTCGTGAATTACTCTGTTTATACAGTAGTTCGGGCTAGTGTTACAAACTTTCAGAAATGATGGGGAAGGGGACACGTATCAATTTGAGATAAGGAACCCAGGTCTGGAAATGACCGAGTAGAAAGTTACAAGCAAAAATTTTTGTGTGCAAATGGAATAATTTCATTCCTCTATACACCTTATTTGTGTGTATTTATCTGTACATCTTAACACATACTGTATTCATCTGACGTTGTTTACGTTGTCTACCTACAGTATTTTGTTGAATCCGCTGTTTGAGGGGTGTGGACAGTAAACTACACTAAAGCAATGCAGATAGCGTAATGTGTAACGGACATAGTCGGTCCTGATATGAACTTCTGTAGACAGCAGTGTATGTGTACAAGTTGCAGTATCCAATCGATCAGTCCTCGTGTTCACGAGAGCGGAATGGAGTTCACGAGAGCGGAATATGCAGACTTGATTTTCGAATACGGATGAGCCAATGGGAACAGTAGACAAGCTCACAGATTGTATCGGCACAAGTATCCACGTGGGAGACATCCGGCCCATACTGTCTTTCCACGAATGTTCCAAAGGTTAAGGAAAGGAGGGCACGTGTTGCGAAATTACAATTCCATTTCCACACAACTATTTTTGCTTGTAACTTTCGACTCAGTCATTTCCGGACCAGGGTTCCTTATCTCAAATTGATACATGTGCCCTTCCTCATTATCCCTGAAAGTTTGTAACACCAGCCCGGAAACAGTCTGTATACACACACACACACACACACACACACACACGTTTGTGTGTGTCTTATTTTGAGAAATTAAAATAATGCATTTATATATAAGAATGTAATAAATTGTAGCCTATTCATTATGGAATTGAAGGAAGAAGATACGATTGTGGACGGAGGCAAGGAATTTTTTTATTGCCAAAAGTTGTTGCACTAATCTATTTAAACTAACTTTTACCTTATTTTAATTAATATTTCGTACAAACCTAAAAACTCTGTTGCATTTTTATTGACATAATACCTCTCGTTAACATTATATCTTGTATATTCATATATTTTATGCACATGTTTAATTAAAAACAGTGTTACTTATTTGCGTTAGGTTTCCGTGCCGTGTTCATTAATTCAGTACGGTACATGTTCGCCTCATTGCCAGCTCATGTTCTGCGTGCGAGCTTGTTCCGCAGCGATACATTTCATTAAATCAGAGCAAGAACTTATGAAGCTGTAACTGGAGATGGAGAAAATGAATATCCATTTACCGTTTAAAAATAAAATTTGACCTAATTTGTCCAGTACGTCTCACTACAAATAAATATATCTATTTATCATACAAATTAATTAGACTGCAAGAGTTTTCTGAGCGGTGTAATGGTAACAAGAAAATCTTTAATTCGTTTTAGAATTTATAAAAACAACTAAAACCGATGTTGTACAGATATATTTTATATAGTTCGTTGTATAGATTCTCGCGGCCCTGTAAGGCCCGGGGGCGTAGGTCGTGTAAATGCACCTAAAAGGGAGAGGTTAAACTAAGAGGAAGAAGAAGAAGAAGAAGAAGAAGAAGTATAGATACTCAAATCAGTGAAAGAATGTTACATAATTAAAATAATTTTTTATCCATGAATTTTAAAGAAGTCCGTGGATTTCTTTCCCGCATTCGCACATAAAGTGAAACACCCGTTATGTGGAGACTGTCTTTCGCTTTAGGCAGTACGGGGCATCACATAGAAAATGCACACTCATCTGTCCTCAGGTGGTACTATAACACACAACCTGCAAGCTAGTAAAATTTTCTGGATAAATTCTATAGGAAAGAAACACACAAAGAGATACTCAATTCCGATGAAGGTCCATGTCTGTCTGCGGAAACTAACCAGGTAAGTTCACCAAGTGATAATGGATTTCCACAGTGAATTTTCCTCCATACGTTCCATTTGAAATAAAAAACCTCTCTATATATCTCTACATCCGGATACGGCCTAGCTTTCGAGATATGATTTTTTCATATTCTTCAATCCAGAGCTAAAACAGCTAATGCAAACAGTGCTATGTGCTACACGTATCAGACAATAAATCTAATCTTGCTGCATACCGAACTGTCAAATCCTTTTTAAATAAAATAAGTTAAGAAAATGACATACAAGATAAACAATATTCATAAAATTGACTATAGAACAGTCTATGAAGAAATGATAAGGAAATGTAAGCATACTTGAAATTACTGACTACTGATTACAGTAGTGGAAATCGTAAAAATGCTCAAAAAACAGTGAAACTTTGCACCGCGAACATTTCAGAAAAAAAAAAAAGTTTCTCCTGGCTTAGTTGCCTCGTAAGTGGTGGCTTATTGGTATCATTTATGAGTTCAGACCTGTCTTCAGACAGTTGACAGGACAACAACAACAGCAGTAGTCGGCTCTAGAGTAGCTCTATACATCAACGTGAAAACAGAATTCTACAGGAGTGACGAATTTATCAGGTTTGTTGTCGAGTTACCCGGCTTTATATCAGTCATATTTAAACATGAAAACTGATTATATGTTAAGAACTGCAATTTTGTCACGTTATCTCTCTGCTGCAATATAATATTCGGTGCCAAGTAACAAAACTTTCTCAGAGAACTTCCGAATGAAATTTTTCCAAGTGATTATTTTTAAAAATCATATCTCGAAGACTAAACCTTCTCCGGATGTAGAAATTTTTAGGGAGGTTTCTTATTTCAAATGGAACGTATGGCGGAAAAATTGTTGTGAAAACCCATTATCACTTGGTAAGCCTCCCTTGTAAGTTAATAAATCGGACCACAAATCCATAACAAATTAAGACAGATGGTGATTTCCCCCGATCTGTCACTGATATTGAATTTACGTATCTACATTTATGCGAACTACCTTGCTCCTCACCCAGAGGTGTGACTACTACTACTACTACTACTACTACTACTACTACTACTACTACTACTACTACTACTACTACTACTACTACTACTACTACTACTACTAAACATGGTGAATTTAGATAAGAAGTGCAAAAATTTCGTTACCCACTAATAGGCGGTCGGAGTCACTGTGACCCGTCTGTTGTGATTATCCAGTTCTGAGCTATTGCTGACGCCAGCGTTTCTGGCGCGTGTCCTTGAGTACAATGCACAGTCTGCGAGCATCTGTTGATAGTGTAGCTGAGAATGGTACTACCTCCTATACACGTCACGTCAGCAATCTGCCAACCACAATTGTCAGTCTTGCTGTCCGACTGCGGCAAAAGTAAGATACTCGCACTTAAATTTCCTGCGGTGTGTCCTTGAATACAGTGTCCAGTCAGATTCTGCTATCACTGCAGCTGAGAACGGTACCTCCTCCTAAATACATGTCACATCAACAACCTGCCAATCACAATTGTCAGCTTTATCGCCCACAGACTGCTACAAAGGCAAGACACTCACACTTAAGGTTCCTATCAATTATTTCACATGCCAAAAACGGTGGCGCGATCTATAACTAACGGAAAAAAGCATATGGTTAGCCGCGTCTGTGGCTCAAGTGCTAGCCCGCTGGTCTTCAATTCAGGCGGCCCGTGTTCGATCCCCGGCCAGGTCATGATGGAATTTATGATGGACAAAGCAGACGTTATACAGGGGTTTTCTCTGGGTACTCCCATTTTCCTCTATCATTTCACCAACACTCTCCACCTCCCCTTCATTCTATCTATCATATGCAATAGCAAAAATAGGCTGCGATGAAGTCTTGGTGGTAGTACGGGTTTCCGATGCCGATATAGCTCTGGGCCACTGAAGCATATCTTTGTGTGAGAACGGGACCTGGCTCTATCGGGGAATGAAGCAGAATGGTCCACCTCTCAGCGTCGGCTGATTAGGGGGGCTTGGAGCTCCGGGTCCCTGGAGCTTATCAGGCTACGTGTCCGCGAAATGGGACTCGGTTCTGTCAGGAGTTCAAGAAGGATGACCCACCTGTCAGAGTTGGAATCACAAATGCCACTCAGGCCACCTGTCTTACTTCAGATGTACACAAACAATTGTTCTTTCTCTTCTCGGACACAAGATATCAAGTGAGATGTACTGCCTGATAAGAGAGTATTGTATTAGCCAGTGTCTCTATCAATAATTATCAATTATCACCTTCTGTGCCAAAAACAATGAAAACTAATCTACCGACACGTATTACGAAATTAACTCTGAGGAATTTCTCGGATGAACTTTTCATTGAGTAAAACAGAGCTTCGATCATTCACGATAAAACATAGATGATTTAAAATTTGTGGTTTAGGCAGGTTGTGTCCGGATTCACTAGCTCTCCTTTGTCTTATACTCGACCATCATTGCCGTATAAGAAGTGTTCATCCTTGCCTATCAATATTGTAACATGCCCTCCGGCACAAAGTAGGGGATTCATATTTCACTTCTAGGGGATAATATGGATCGCAGGTGGAGGAGGGAAAAGCAGACTGATGGGCTCATTGTGCTACTTTAGCGAGAGATGGCCTCTCATTTTTAGACAGAGTTCTTTGCGTGCATTAAATTTATGACACAGGACTCAATCTTTACTTCCTTTACTAAGGGAGCAATGTTATCACGCGAATCTCGAATGCAATAGATTTACCTGAATTAAGATAGAGAGAAAGAGAACAGGGAAGAATGGGCTTAATCCTTATAGATAACGATGACATTTGTGTTTTAAAACACACACGTAAACAGATACACACACACACACACACACACAAACATACAGGTTATAATCGATATAAGCTGCCAAAATAGACAGTACGTATCGGTCTACCAAACAAAATATCTAGTGAAATTTAATTATATCTTATAATTATATTTTTAATTTGTAAATTCCCACGTTTTTAAGATTGATAATAATTTAATTAATTGTTCACATTTTGATTGAACGTATTTTTAATTTGTAAAACAGCATGTTTTTAAGATTGATAGTAGTTTAATTATTTGTTCACATTTCAACTCAACATATTTTTAATTTGTAAAATACCATGTTTTTAAGATTGATAGTTTAATTAATTGTTCACACTTTGATTGAACGTATTTTTAATTTGTAAAACAGCATGTTTTTGAGATTGATAGTAGTTTAATTATTTGTTCACATTTTGACTGAACGTATTTTTAATTTGTAAAATACCATGTTTTTAAGATTGAGAGGAGTTCAATTAATTGTTCACACTTTGATTGAACGTATTTTTAATTTGTGAAATGTCATATTCTTAATTAGGTATGCAGAACGTATGGCATCCAAATAGTTCACAAAAATATAATCGGTAAATATTTTGTAACTGTTTCTTCCATGTCACGAATGCTACACACATTTTGTCACGGATGTTACAGATAAGTTACGTCCATCAGTGAATGAGTAATACTTACACATTTTATGCATATTCTGCAATATAGACCAACGTTATTAATATTCAGTGAGTCGTTGATAAAATGGTTACATTTGTGATCATTCTGACGGGCTAGTATTTCAAGTGATTTGTCAGAATCATCCTGGACCGAGTGTTGTTATTCTCTGGATTCTGGTTTCCTGTGATTTGGGGATTTGTTCTGTCAGTCAGCAAGTTAATTCCGATACGGTCCGCACTACGTATGTTGCACACTCATTAAAATGACCGACAATATGCAACAGGTTACTGGGAGAGCCATCAATCCCTGGCCATCCCCGCACGCACTCTGATGTACTATTAATGGAGCCGTCACTTAGTGTAGCTGCAACACACTTTGAGGATGCACCACTGCTATTAATACTTGTTAGTGATCATCTATGAATAATCACATTTACAGTACATAGTGGCATTGCTTCGATGTATATTTCATAAAGCACTGGGATTTTATTTAGACATGTAATTAATTGACAAAGAAGTCGCAGCAGCTCGTGAACAGATGTGTCATATGCAAAACACGATTGCGAGTTGATATTTAAATGTTCGTACTTTTTATTTCACAAGAAACAAATATATTCGACCTACAAACTGGGGAAATATAATTTATATCACTTTTGTATAAGATAAAACTGCTAAGAACTTTATGAAGTTGATTATAAGCAGGGCAAGGGATTTGGAGTACTATAAAGTAATAGTGAAATATTGTATAAAGTTAACTCAAAATTTTCTCGGGCTTCCAGCCAGGTCATAAATTGGTGATCTACCGACGTTTCGAGGATGTTCATCTTCCTCATCTTCAGGGTTAAATGATAACTAAGGGAATTGAATTGAATTGAATTGAATTGAATTGAATTGAATTGAATGAGGAGAATTGGGAGGATAAAATTTAAAAGGTACGCAAACGCGTCCTTGCAAGGGTTTCGGGGCTGTAAGAACTAAATATGTGAGCTCCAAGCCTGTTGGCCACTTGTCTCACTTGTGATCACATGACGGGATGAGGAAGAAATGGCTGGTGTAATCTGCACATTGAAATGAACTGTGTCATATCGCAGTGCAAGAAGAGTTGAGAAGACTCGTTTGTTTGCCGTTAGGAAGCTAGGTGTTTTCTTGCACATTGAAAGGGGCTTTGCCATTTCACATTGCAAGGAGCCGAGAAGACTCTGTCATCTGTTGTTCGACGACAAGGCAGGTGAAGGCCGCCAGAAGAAACGCCGTGAATAAGTCTGAATCTGCAAATTGAAAGGTTCCCTGTCCTTTCGCATTGCGACTAATGAATAACCTCGCACATTTAATAGGCTGTTTATAGGTTCTGAACTAGGGCATTACGTCGTTGTTAGGAAAGGGGGAAATATATGGGGAAGGGCATATAGGTCCGTGGCCCATTTCTTTTAGGGCTCATCCCAACTTTTTTTACGCCTGAGAAAAACCACGGAATACCTTAGGCAGGATGAGTTGTCTCATATAAGAAACTAGCCAATTAGGCTATTAGGTAGGAGGTGATTGATTAAGGTAATCATTAATTAAATTTAGAAAAATTTCCGGGGTCATGGGGATATGAGTGCAGGTCCATGGCCCATTTCTTTTAGGGCTCATCCCGACATTTGTCTTAGCGCCTTAGGAAAACCACGGAAAAACCTTAGGCAGGATGACATAACTAAGGGTACCCAGCTCCTTAATTTATAGTGTCAGAGGGAGTAGTCAGCAGAGGAGCTGTGCGCTGATTGGCTCTTATTAGTGCGGACCGCGGCGTGAACGCGGCCGACGTGTCGCCTTGTTTTGTGCTGTTTGGTAACAAAAGTGAAGCGCGGAAGGAGGACAGGATAATGAAGGTACTGACATGGACCACTCCTGATTGAAACACATTGTAAACTCTCATTAAAATCTAAAGTTTTCCCTGAAACCTTTCATTTTGTTACATGTTCTTTTCCTTCACCTTAGCCAAATTCCAGGAAGTTGACTCCTCTCTCCGAAATTTGCAGGGCAGTCATTGAAACAAGATTACTAATTTTTAAGAAGTTGTGGTGCAAGTACGGTGAATAATATTTAAATGTTATTTTCTTTTAATTTCATGTCATTTTTTCATTAGCTTAAGGGCATTTTAATGATCATTTTAAGTAGATTTTTGGGTCATCAACATCCACCCCCTAGTTATCAGATAAAGAACGAAGGTACAATAGAAAAATTGCAATACTTTTCTGCTTGAAATAGCTTTAAGGTCAATAATTCCTGTGAATTTCATTTTCCAACGATACATGGAAATAAAGTATTGCTCACTCCATAGAGCCCCACTGTACTATAAGTAGATTTTCAACCGAATGAATGCCACTCCAGTCGGTGGCGTGATGCCGGGACATTGTGCTAGTCGTGAGGAGCACGCAAATAGACTACCGAAGCACTAGCAGTCACGTAATTATTGTAACTTTGTACGAGTTTAATGTTCTCTGAAGTAGAAACTGACTGCGGAACGCCTGATATATAGAAGAAAATAGAATTATTTTACATACAGTTCAGGAAATCAGAAGTGATGCAGGTAGTTAGACCTCCTTGTTTTAGTAATCTGGTGTTTGAAGGATTCGAGTCGCTGCACAGTATGCAATTTGCCCATCTAGGTAGACAAAAATCAAATTTCGACTTGTTTAGTTAAGCATAGGTGAATGTGAATGTGAATGAGAATGTTGTGAGTAATAGTTCTACTGTTTTATCAGCGGCAAACTATTTTTAGAAACGTATAAACAATGTGTTCTTTCTAACACTTCTCGCGCCTGTTCGTACTAAGTGAGTGAAAAAAGAGCCAATTGTTAGTGATTTATTGTGTTGTGGGACAGATAGGTACGTTCTTACTAATGTAACTTCAATTTCAAGTTTCTGCTGTATTCCCTTCACTGTAATTGTAAAACTTTAACATATTATAAGTAAGCGGTAGTTTAGCTCAGTGGTAGAGCATTCGAATATAGATCGAGAGGTCTCCGATTGCCACCTAATTTTTTATAATTGGATTTAATGCTTAGTTAATTATTACCAATAAATTAGTCGTTGTAGCGATTTATTTACTTTATTACAGTTCTAAACTTCGATGTAGAATATGCCATTAGGAATCTTCAGGATAACAGAGAGGGTTTGGAATTGAACAGGTTACATCAGCTTCTTGTCTATGCAGATGACATGAATATGTTAGGAGAAAATCCACAAACGATTAGGGAAAACACGGAAATTTTACTTGAAGCAAGTAAAGAGATAGGTTTGGAAGTAAACCCCAAAAAGACGAAGTATATGATTATGTCTCGTGACCAGAATATTGTACGAAATGTGAATATAAAAATTGGAGATTTATCTTTCGAAGAGGTGGAAAAATTCAAATATCTTGGAGTAACAGTAACAAATATAAATGACACTCGAGAGGAAATTAAACGCAGAATAAATATGGAAAATACCTGTTATTATTCGGTTGAGAAGCTTTTGTCATCTACTCCGCTGTCAAAAAATCTGAAAGTTAGAATTTATAAAACAGTTATATTACCAGTTGTTCTGTATGGTTGTGAAACTTGGACTCTCACTTTGAGAGAGGAACAGAGATTAAGAGTGTTTGAGAATAAGGTTCTTAGGAAAATATTTAGGGCTAAGAGGGATGAAGTTACACGAGAATGGAGAAAGTTACACAACGCAGAACTGCATGCATTGTGTTCTTCACCTGACATAATTAGGAACATTAAATCCAGACGTTTGAGATGGGCAGGGCATGTAGCACGTATGGGCGAATCCAGAAATGCATATAGAGTGTTAGTTGGGAGGTCAGAGGGAAGAACACCTTTGGGGAGACCGAGACGTAGATGGGAGGATAATATTAAAATGTATTTTAGGAAGGTGGGATCTGATGATAGAGACCGGATTAATCTTGCACAGGATAGGGACCGATGTCGGGCTTATGTGAGGGCGGCAATGAACATACGGGTTCCTTAAAAGCTATTTGTAAGTAAGTTGTATTACATTTCTTAACCTAAGCAATAATTTTTAATATTAGGTCTGCTATTGAAGAGGTGGGTTTCAAACTGGGCAAAGTAAAAATGACAAGTTACGAGAAAAATGACAAAAACCTGATCAAACAAATTTGACGCTCTTAATCCCTACATATTTTATTTCATTATGTAGTTTAAATCGTTTTGACACTTCTCTTAAGTATTTGGAGCCAGTCTGTTTGTTTTATAGATTTAATGAACTTAGTTTTTTTGAAACGGACCTAAGGCAAAACTTAGGAGACTATGGAGGATAGACTTACACTAGTATATTATATGGACTTCCCAAGGATAAATTAAAACGTGAATAAAACAGTTTAAACCCTTTTGAAAAGAATCAAATTTTGTCCTGAATCATTCCTTTCACATTTCACATAAGGTATAGTTTCTTAGCTCTGAATTCGGAGAAGGAAAATTGTTTCTTGCACTAGTTTTTCCTGATATAATGACTTTCCTGAAAATTAACTTTCGAAATAAATATGCAATGATGAGTGTTGTATTTCTTTAAAAAAAGCCTTAGTTCTGGGATTTCGGTAGTACCGTCAGTAACCACCTTCATCATCGTATCTATCGTCATCATCATCATTTCAATTTTATTTCCATTTCCAGAGGAATACCTGTGAAATGTCAGAAGAAAGTACATGAGTTTAATCTAGGTCAAGAGGTTGTTAGGTCATGGAGTAGACCTCACTATGAAATTGTTTAAATATGAATAAAACATTATTTTTATAATTATAAAATTTGACGATAATGTGAAAATCAGAAAACCGCCTGGTGCCCCCGGGAGCCCGCTGGGCCTGAAATACATCCCTGGAAAAGATCGAATCTGAGACTAGTTTGCCTGCTATCCTCTCTTATTTCTTGTTTACTATGACCTTGATTCATGAAATACCTCCTCAAATCATTCATTCTCTTCGTCCCATTTGAGTGATCGATAAAGACACTTAACACGAACAGTAACAACTAAGCTATTACAGACACTGTTTTGCAACTAAATGAATGACTAGGGCTGAAGAAAAGTATTGCTGTGTGAGGGTAGTAAATAATTTCTATATACATTGTTTACAAAATACATCCTGTTGCAGGGTGTCTCGACTGTCTATAAGGAGCAGATAGAGTGAACATTCGGCACTCCTCAATAGTAGACCTGCTTGAGTGACGTGAGATTGTATCAGAATGCCGGAACAAAAACCCAACAAAGAACATCACTACTACTAATACTGCTACTACTACTACTACTACTGCTACTACTAGCCTACAACTACTACTGCTGCTGCTACTAATACTGTTACAGCTACTACTACTAATACTGCTGCTGCTACTACTAATACTAATACTGCTGCTACTACTAATACTAATACTGCTACTGCTAATACTATTACTAATACTACTACTACTACTACTATTACTAATACTACTACTACTACTACTACTACTATTACTACTACTACTACTACTACTACTACTACTACTACTACTACTACTAGCCTAATATTGCTGCTACTACTATCACCACCACTACCACTACTGCTACTGCTACTACTACTAATACTAATACTGTTACAGCGACTACTACTAATACTGCTGCTACTACTACTAATACTGCTGCTACTACTACTGCTACTACTACTACAACTAATACTGCTGCTGCTATTACTACTACTACTATTACTAATACTGCTACTACTACTACTACTACTACGACCACCACCACCACCACCACCACTACTACTACTACTACTACTACTACTACTACTACTACTACTACTACTAGCCTAATATTGCTGCTACTACTATCACCACCACTACCACTACTGCTACTGCTACTACTACTAATACTAATACTGTTACAGCGACTACTACTAATACTGCTGCTACTACTACTAATACTGCTGCTACTACTACTGCTACTACTACTACAACTAATACTGCTGCTGCTACTACTACTACTACTATTACTAATACTGCTACTACTACTACTACTACTACTACGACCACCACCACCACCACCACCACTACTACTACTACTACTACTCATAACAATATAGTGGTACCGTAAAAATAATAGTAAATAGGTGTACATGCATTATGCGAACTAGAGTCGGGCAGACTGCCTCATATTATCGCCCGTTCTCGGTTGCGTAATCACCGCAGTCTCGCCCAGTGCGCGAGTACCTAACGTAGCCAAATG
Organism: Periplaneta americana; assembly: GCF_040183065.1. NCBI lineage: Eukaryota > Metazoa > Arthropoda > Insecta > Blattodea > Blattidae > Periplaneta > Periplaneta americana. Next base: position 104,261,575 of record NC_091121.1, on the reverse strand, counting down.
ACTCATTGATAGAGAACACGAGATTCTCTTGCTCCCGAGATTACCGATACTAGATCACTCCCGACAGTCTCGGACGTCTATGCGGGACTGTTGTACTGATAAGCAAGCAATATCGCTCGGGCCGTGCTCCTATAGGAAGCATTGGCTTATGCATTTCCCGGTTCTTTAAATATATATCATGTCGTAGCTCCTATAATACTTAATCAATCGCGCTGTAATTTTTTGGATTGATAGCTCAATGTCTAAGGAAAACATAGGAAAAAAATCGAACTGAAAATATTTTTTGGAAAGTGAGAAAAAAAATATTAACTTCGATGGAGATTGATGTGTTCAGAATAGACATTTGCAACTTCACCTTTCACCTTTGAAAACTTTTTTGTTTTTCACGTTAGATGGGGGGTCAAAGCGAGAGAAATGTTGAGAAAGGATGGAAATTACTTTTAAAAGTGATGGCCACTCAAAATTTTTACTGGTTCTCGAATAACTGCGAGTTAACCTGTTAGCGCAGGACTCATGACTCAAACGTTTGTTCCGTAAAATTTGTACGGAACCTTTCAACGCATGAAAACTCGTTATTGGACGGATAGTATTAATTGATATTTTAATAAAGATAGTTGAAAATGAGGCTATATAGTCCAAGATGGTTTACACTTTATAGTAATTAGGCTATCTTTTATAGCAACTAAATAAAAAAATTGTTTGTAACACAATGATATGAAACATGAAAATATTAAAAGCTGGTTCACAATAAACCGAGAACGGAAACGGCAACGAGAACTAGAACGGAAATATTTTTAAAATAAATGTATTTAAAGGTAAGCATTCACAATTAACTATTCTGAATGCTCACATTTAATACTGTACATTTATTTTAACATTATTTCCGTTCTCGTTTCCGTTCCCGGTTTATTCTGAACCAGCCTATACTATAGAAAACTACACTTTCTATTGGTGTGCACGTTATAAATTATTGTTACAGAACAATCATTATCGTATTCTAGCCATGTTAAAATATAAAATTATATAGGCCTATATGATTTACAATAATTATCCTATGTTATAGGAACGAGAATAACAAATTAAGAATTAATCAGATTTCTAATACTTGTACCTAATGATAACTTACAAGACAGTAATAAATAATAACCATCATAATAATCCTGATAATCATAATCTTAATCATCCTAATGATTACGATAGTGATGATAACAGTAATACTACTAATAATAATGATATAATGATAATAATAATAATAATAATAATAATAATAATAATAATAATAATAATAATAATAATAATAATCGCTGTAGAGTAAACGGTTAGCACACCTGACTGTGAAACGATCGGTTTCCGGTTCGAATCTTGGTTGGGACAAGTTAAGACTGGTTCACAATAAACCGAGAACGGAAACGACAACGATAACGGAAATATTGTTAAAATAAATACATTTGAATGTGAGCATTCACAATTAACTTTCACGTTCCCGTTAATCTTCTCGTTAATTGTGAATGTTCACATTTAAATACATTTATTTTAACACTAGCTGTACCCGTGCGCTCCGCTGCACTTATTAGAAATAAATATAAAGTAATTACATAATTAAAATAGAACATTGGGTCCAGGGAACATTCGTGTTTGATAGAAGAATAAATCGTTTAATATGTTACTTAATTTAAATTGTATTTAAATAATTAAAATGCTATCATTTTGATCCAGAGACCACTCATTTGGTGCAAATATAACTCGTTTAACATTTTTCTAAATTAGTCTTGAATGCATCCTTTAATAAATCACTCCAAATTAATAGAGTTGATTGTGTAAAAATGTAAAAATTCACGATCTTCTATGCACTACTGCCATAGAACGAATAAATTTGTTTTTCTTCCTACTGAAAAATTTAATAGTTTGCACATAGCAGTTACGGAACAACGACGCTACAATCTGAGGCGGCGGTGGAAATGTATTATTATTTTAAAACTCTTTTATATCCTTAAATATCAGAGCTATCAAAATTTTGCCTGGAATAAAACTTATCGAAAATCATTTTTGAAGAACCTTCTGTTATGTAACATTTTTCACAAAATCAATAATAAGCGAGATATTTTGGTTTATTTAATTGAGGCCCCCTTACAACCGCCCTTTTAAATAAAGTATTTTGAATGCTACATAGCCTAAAATCTAAGTTACAACGAACTTAATTTATATTCAAATTTTCACTGAAATCCGTTCAGCCATTATCGCCTGAAAAGGTAACTAACATCCAGACAGACAGACAGACAGACTTAAATATCAGTCCTATCAAAATTTTGCCTGGAATAAAACTTATCGGAAATCATTTTTAAAGAAAGTTTTGTTATGTAACATTTTTCACAAAAATCAATAATAAGCGAGATATTTCGGTTTATTTACTTCAGGCCCCCTTATAACCCCCCTTTTAAATAAAGTATTTTGAATGCCATATAGCCTAAAATCTAAGTTACAACGAACTTAATTTATGTTCCAATTTTCATCGAAATCCGTTCAGCCATTATCGCGTGAAAAGGTAACAAACATCCAGACAGACAGACAGACAGACAGACATACAAACAAAAATTTCAAAAAAGCGATTTTCGGTTTCAGGATAATTAATTAATTATATATGTTAGGACCAATTATTTTTGGAATAGCGAAAATTACCAGAAAAATTTCGCTTACAGATTTATTATTAGTATAGATTATTTCTCGTTGTCGTTTCCGTTCCCGGTTTATTGTGAACCAGCCTTTACCTGGCTGAGGTTTCTCGCCTCAACCCATTGAGAGCAAATTCTGGGTAACTTTCGGCGCTGGACCCTGGACTCATTTCGCTGGCATTGTCATCTCATTCAGACGCTAGATAGCTATAGCAGTTGATAAAGCGTCGTAAAATAACTAATTTAATAATAATAATAATAATAATAATAATAATAATAACCTTCTTTTATTCTCTGTTGTTATGATAAAGCAAATATAAATGACACTCAGGAGGAAACGCAGAATAAATATGGGGGGAAATGCCTGTTATTATTCGGTTGAGAAGCTTTTGTCACCCAGCCTTCTCTCAAAAAACTTGAAAGTTAGAATTTATAAAACAGTTACATTACCGGTTGTTCTGTATGGTGGTGAAATTTGGACTCTCACTTTGAGGAACAGAGGTTAAGGGTGTTCGAGAATAAGATTCTTAGGAAGATATTTGGGGCTAAGAGGGATGGAGAATGGAGGAAGTTGCACAACGTAGAACTGCACGCATTGTACTACACCTGACATAATTAGGAATATTAAATTCAGAGGTTTGAAATGGGCAGAACATCTAGCATGTATGGGCGAATCCAGAAATGGATATAGAGTGTTAGTTGGATGGCCGGAGGGAAAGGACGTTTGGAGAGGCAGAGACGTAGATGGGAAGATAATATAAAAATGGATATGATGGTAGAGACTGAATTAATCTTGCTCAGGTTAGAGACCGATGGGGGGCTTATGTGAGAGCGGCAATGAACCTCCGGGTTCCTTAAAATGCATTTGTAAGTAATTATGATCAATTTGTGAAAGGATCTACTCTATTTCGTAAATCTGTCCTTCCTCTTGCAAAAGTGTTTCCATTTCACATGCAGCATTTTATCAGTTGGGAAACAAAAATATCTTTTGCCAGAGTCTTTGGTCCTTTATAATATAAATAAGTATTAATTATTTCATTTCGTCCTTACACAGCACAATAATTACCCATGCTGATGAAGATGCCGTTGCATAACAACGAAACATCCAGATGTGAACGCGCAATATAATAATACAGTCGTGTGTTATCCATTACTACAGCGTATACAAAACACTTCGAATGATTAAATATGCAATGTCAACGAAATGCTGATAGCGAGAAAGTATATCATAGCTCCAACCATAACTTGTTATTGTTTTAGACTAGCTTAGGATTAGGTAACGACTGAAAGTGCTGCATTATTTTGCTTCTCCAGAAAGGCAATAAGTAGTTCATTAAAATAGTGTGACTTCTGTAAGAATGTCGACAATCATAATGTGCTGTATTATTGCATACCACACTGCTGTGCCTTCTTAAATTACTTTATGAACATTAATATTTCAGAAAGAGTCACGAATTTCAGTGATGAGCGGCAATTAAGCCGGCAGTCAGTGTACGCATTTCGTAACGATAAGTCGGCCGTGCGATAACAGGCCGGGACCCGGTATTCCTCGTTCCCGAGAGTGCCAATCTCGAGATTACGATTCTCGGAACTGGCGTTATCGGCCAGCCAGTCTCGCCTACGAGACGAGCGGGAGTAAGAGGCTGTTTGCCCGACTCTAATGCGAACATCTACTGAACATGCAAGAAACAGGAAATTACTGTCATCTGTTAACTATGGGATTTAAAATAATTTTGGTCCTTGAAAAGAGATTGAATGTCAAGGTATTATCGGAGTGAATTTAGCAAAGTGTTTTTTCCTATTTATGCATAACAAACACAACTCACCTCTCTGTTATTGATTGACCAGGAAGTGCGATGTATTTGTAGCCATGCTGACTAGTAGATATACAGAAGTCTCTCAACCAGTAGATCACATCAGCCTTTTCCTTGTTCCTCTTCATAATCTGCCATGCAATTACGCTTTCATGTACTTCACATATTATACATATTATGAAAATACACTCAAATATAACTTCACAGTATGATAACCCATATGATAATTTAACTTATTTCGTGCATAATATTATTGTAAAATGTAAGGGTCTCTGTCGATCACAATATGTATAGAAATGTTTTGAAAATTAAATGTTCGTTATTTAAAAGAAAAATAACTATCTTAATTATTCCGAGCAATTTTTATAAAATAATCATAATTCTGTTCCTGACATAATACAGATGAATAATTTTTAGTATAAGTTGCTATGACTGACAGTTTAATCAAATTATATTTTGTTCGGTAATGTGTAGCATATCTAATCCTAATTTTTAAGAAGACAGTTAACTAGAATTTTGAATTTCTCTCTTTATTGGTTGTAGTTTATGAACGGGCATTAAGATTGTTTCTAGTTATAAATAAAAATATCCGTTGTGGAAAATGCTCATGGACTGTAGAATGGTGGCGTTTTTGTAGCTATTTTAGTATAAAACAAACAAAAAAATATTATTGCGTAGAAGAACCGAAAATGTTTATCATCACTTTTAAATTGGAGTTACGCAGCAATAGACCAACCGAAAATTTGTAAAGAGTTGAGATATTTGCACAGATCTGTTGTTGACTGGAGTTTTTAACTCAGAAAAAAATAAAAGCGTAATACCTTCATTCTGCTGCCATTTATAAACAAAATTCGTTTATTGCGTAAAATGAATTAATTTTTCTCTGTAATAGTAACTCAACTGCTGATATGTTATTAAAAATCGGTTAGCCTTTTTATTACTTTTGTGCTGTCTTTTGTAATAGTGTGAATATTACAATACTTCTAGCATAAAATGTTTAATAAATAATCATATTTATTTCAATAGTCAATATCTCCATAACAAGTTTTTTGTTGTTTGGTCTGTTATTGCTTAACTCCTAATTGTTGTTAGACTATACAAAAATTTCAAAGGTAATGTGTAGCAACTCTAAATCGTAATTTTTAAGAAGGCAATTTTAAAATCAAAATTCATTTTATATCGATTTCAAAATACGAAATCAATTTCACGAGAGATAGAGCTTCTGCTGATGTATTTTTAAATCGTTACGATAAAGAACATACTGGCATGTAATTTATGTATCCGATAATGAAATTATTCTTCTCATCCTTGAATATATGCCACCCTAAATTCACGTTTTGACATTACACTACTCGATTATACATATATATGGACACACGCTGTGACTTCATTGTCATGTGGTGAGCACGATTCCGTTTCTTCACCTTGTCACATGGATAATTATAAACCTCTATAGCATAGGTAGCTTTGAACCCAGGACCGCGGCTTTCACAGTGTCAAAGTTACTATACTCTTACGTAAGGCACACAAAACTTTCCGTCGAAATTAGTAAGGGGACACAAGATTTTCTAATAAATGACACCTGCTTTGGTTACGTTTCATATCTACTAGAGTTCGATCTGCGAGGAGATGATCAGCAGGAAATCTTTTTACCGATTTCAGTTTTATGCTCCACACGCCTTGCACATTGATTGGCCTATATACAAGAAATGTCTTTGAAGGAGCTCCGTGACGGTGACGCTGTGTTAATCTCCTTGCGAGGGTTTTAGTGCTCCCGCTTGCTGTAAGACACCATGGGTCTGTTACACTGAATAGATGTTAAATCCCTAGGAGACGTGTCCTGTGTGGGGAGGTGGCAAGTGCTGGTTGTTGCCGGTTTTGTTGCGTTTTACCGCTTGAGTCCGGAACCCGTCCACCCACCGCCCTCCGCAGAATTGATCGTCTGCCCGCGACGTGTACCGGCTAATCCCGGTATGAAGTTCACGTGTGAGCAGGTCATGGAAGCTAATGGATCCTCTTTTAGCCCTGTTTCCGAGTGCATTGAATTATGTAGTTCATTTCATATTTCGTTAACCAATTGCTGGGTCAAGCCTGGGCAAGAAGTAATGTTCACGGTAGAGACAGGCAAAATATAGTTCGAGAAACTCTTTCATATGATAGGCATTTTGCCGGACTCCTTAACACAGGACTGGGCACCGGGAGGAATCCAGATTCTAAACGGTGACGCTTAATATTCATCCGTCACGAAATCAACGCTGCGCGAGAATAAAGGGGTTGAAGAGAAGTCGTATGGCTCCACATGAGAGAGTAGAATCCGCTCTTGGTACCAGACCTGCTTAACACATTATTTTTGTTTATTTTAGTAGGTTATTTTACGACGCTTTATCAACAGCTCAGGTTATTTAGCGTCTGAATGAGATGAAGGTGATAATGCCGGTGAAATGAGTCCGGGGTCCAACACCGAAAGTCACCCAGGATTTGCTCATATTGGGTTGAGGGAAAACCCCGGAAAAAACTTCAACCAGGTACTTTTGCTTAGTACAAAGTAAAAGATATAAACACAAAAGTATTAACCTTAGTTAAATATGAATGTTTTCCACAAGTAAAACAAAAAAATTAAGAGTTTGATAAGCAATTGAACCAATATCATAACTATGCACATTCTGGATAATTGTAAGTTGAAAGGTTAGTGTTTTTCCATATATTTCCACGCTTACCATGTAAATACCTCATACAATATGAATAAAAAAGCTATGAAAGTACTATTAAAAACTGAGGACTATCGTTAAACAAATGAGTACCGTGCTAACATAAGTTAACATTTTTATCTGTAGACCTTTAACGCCATGTGTTACTGAGAACTTGATAACATTACACGCTTGTTTCTCTAACATTTTCAAATGTTACAGATAGCAAATATTTTCTCTACATAGAAGAAAGTTTAAGGATCACGAAAATATATAGTTTAGTATAGTTAGTATTTGCTCAACTCACAAAATAAAATATTGTCTCTTATCTTGATATAATAACAGCCTTTCACTATCAACACACAACAGCAAAATGGTGGAATATCATGTCACTCGTAAATGTCAGCGGACAGGTAGTAATTCATTTCATCACTACATGGCAAGCGAATGCAGGCTATAGTAATGTTCTATCGAAATCAGGTGTAATTAACAAGAATTAATAGGGTGGTGTTAAAGATATGCATGACGTTATTTGTCTCAGGGACCTTGATAAGATGATTGTGGATTATGTGATGCCAAGCGAAGTTTTAAACCTGAACTTAACCTAATTTCCAGAGTATGGACGAACAGAGGAATATTTCTCTTTAAGAAAAGATTCCAGTGCTCTGACTTGGAATCAAACTTGGGATCTCATGAACTGTAGCCAGAAGCTCTGATCACTATATGAGGCTGGTAGAAGCGTTCATTGTTATTGCCATTGCACGTAATTATAGTCATTTTTACTAGGGCTTGTGCTGTTTCATCCATTCCGCAGTCTAAAAACAGTTTTTTCTTTGGTGTAAATATGATTCTTCAATTTTTTTGTTGTTTTCGTTGCGTATATTCATTTTCTTAATTTAAAATATTTAATTCAGTTTAGTACGTGGTTGTCGAGGAATTTAATTTCTGTAGTTCCTACCACAAGTTTCAGCTTGTTTTATTACTGTTCACATTTCAGTGCTATAAATGCTGAAATAATACTGTATGAAATGCGGTTTTAATTTGTTTTTACTCTTTTGACATCACTACTCAAAACAGACAAGAATATCAATGTTTAAGAGCTTCTTTGCAAAGTAATCGAGAAGTAAAATCCGGTTAACCCTAGCAATACCAAGTTATTTTTAAATAGCATGCAGTTCCAACAGATGGGTGTTTTCCGACCATTAGAAAAATATGTAATTTTGAACAATATTTTCCTATATCTGTAATCAGCAAATAGTATTTACTGTAGTAATACAGAAAAATTGAAATTTCATTGCATATTTTCGAACTATTATTTCAACATAACAATCTGCAAAATGTTACGCATCACTTTCTTCACACCCGTCCTCACATATTGAAAAGACCACAGTTTTACTACAAAAATGTTTAATTTTGAAAAAAAAAAATTGTAATCAACAAGTAGTATGTATTATAATAAAAGAGAAAAATTGAAATGTCATTGTATATTTTCGAACAATTACTTCAATAAAGGAGGGATATTTTTGTCCCTCTAGACATATTTCGTATTCTAGTAAAACTACCAATGAAAACGATTAAATAATTACACAATAAGCTAGAAGGATTCATAACTGACAATAAATAATATTTTCGTATTTTTAATTTATCAATTATTACATGTGTAAAATATAAATTCCGAAAGAGGTGGGCAGATAGTAACCCTCCTCGTTGGTATTGCTAGGGTTAAATCAAAATAACAACAAACAGACTTTGATAAAAGTAACTCAATTACTTGGGCTTTACTGAAATCCAATTTAGTTCTGTAGCGAAGCTATAGGTCAATAATTGACAAGACATAATTTTATTGTAAAAATATTCAGGAAAAAGTACTGAAGAATATGATATTTATTTGTCAGCCAACTTTACAATTCATAATTATGGTGGACCACTGCTGCTTTTCGATCCACCATCCTTTTAATACATACCACCCTTTTCTATTAAAATATTCATTTGCCAAGTATTTTCTGATTACGTTCTATTCTTATGTCTTAAATGAATTGCTATCTATTCTTCCCTCTCTATCCTATTCTATTTTCTCTCTTGTACCTAGACTGTCTCCCTTCCATTTCTCGCTTTTCTATTAAATATTGTATAGTCTCTTCCTTAATAATTTATATTATTTATTTATTTTATTCTTCATTTTCAAATCTACCACTGCTCTTCATCATTATTTTCCAGCTATATTCTTCGAAATTATTTGTTTAAATTTCCATTTTCTCTATTTTACAACACATCACTTAGTATTATGTCCTCTATTTACTTACGTATTTAACTTTTTCTCTTCATTTCACACCTAAATTTCCTCTTTTATTACCTCTTTCCATAAATTTATTTCTATAACACTCCTACAGTTATAGTACCCATGCTACTACTCCCAGCCTACAACATTGAAAAACATGAAATATCTAATTTACTTAATTACATTTATAATTTCTCTCTCTTCCATTTCACATTATTTGTTCAGATGTTCTTTCACTTTAATTTTGTTTTATTCATTCTTTGTATGTCTATCTTCCTACACTCTTACAATATCTTCTTCGCTTATCACTTTCTTCTCTATTTCTATTCTATCACTTTTGCCACCCCTGACTTTTTTACACTAACTTTTTAGCACTCTTCTTCCTCGCCAATTTCATCCTTCTCATACTTTGTTCTACATTTCGCCGTTTAATAACCTCTCAAAAGCCCTATCTCCTCTGTTCTCAAAATCACTAATATCTGGTAGTCGCTTCGTTTCTTTCCTCGTTCTTACCACGTCTTCTCTTGTATTTCCTCCGTTAGTCTTGTCTACTGTATGTTTCTGACCTCAAACATTTCCAGCTGCTTCCATAATCCTTCGTCGTCTTGCTAAAGAATATAGAAGTAATATTCTATTCTACTAGTAGAACTACTTGGTATATTGAGCCCGGTGGAATAAAAAAATTAGAATGAAAGTAATAAGATGACATTACTAAATTAGATATATATGTCACTGAAATAGCTGAGCTAAGAGATTTAATACTCTAAGAGATAATGAAACACAAGTCCATAAAGTCATGGAGTGATGAGATTTTAGGCTGCATGTAAAACGGATTAACATGCTGACACTTTCCATTTAAGAAAACTGACAATTTTTTCTATTTACGACATCTAATGACATAAGTTATGCATCGAGTTATTTTCATAGTGTGTAGTTTTATTTCTAACGCATTAATTTATCATTGTCAGAAACTATAAAGCAATAAAGAAGTGATATAACTGTGCAGATTGAAGAGGAAAATAAAATATATTAAAATAAATAAAAAAACGTTTTATACTTTTGTGGTTAAGTTAATAGTTAATTAGAAAATTAGGCTGATAATTTGCGTAGTTTGGCAACAGTGCATCACCGGCTCACCTACGAAAAGTCACACTTGGACTCAATAGCATCGTTCCGTCCCTTAGCCATTGCAGTAGGATTGCCAAACTTCGTAATGGTAGAAAATAACATAAGAGTTAAACTTTTTATTTAATTTGCAAGAAAACCGTTCATTTTAGTAAAAACAACAAAGAGATTATCAGTTTCTCTAATGGTGAGAGTAAACATCAGATTAATACGGATAATACTTGCCAAATAAAACAATGTTAACATTTAGGAGAATTTTTTTTCTGAGCAAAATTTTCATTTAGAATTAACATGATATAATTTTTGTTGTATTCTATCCAAGAAATAAATTGTTAAAATTCGCAGAGTTATATTACTTCCACTCTGTATAGACCTAATATACGACCTTCCTTAGGAAGAGTACCAGCGTTATAGCAATCATCAATACGATTTTCTAATAACTTTAGTATGTCGTACTGCTTAATTTAAAATGTGAATTATAACAAAATAGCATATTAATAATATCTTAAGTTACAAAAAAAAAAAAAAGAAAAAAAACAACTTGTTGCATCTCCACCTCCATTCGAGAGACCACAGCATAGCATATAGGTAGAATTATTTACATATGATATCGCAAAAGTGGGACTTCAGTATGTTGAACGCTTTTGCAGTTCTGGAAACTCATTTAACAAGGTTAAATTTTCCATTTTAAACTAACAGCGCACTAAATTAAATTACATTCGTTTCTGCTTTTTAAGTACTCACTCCGTTCCTCGTAGCCTGAGCTAGGGCGTTGTGGAGCTCCAAACATTGACAGAGGTACATACTGTATTTGCTTACGTATAACAAATATGAAGGTCTAGCAAACATAATCAAGCCGAGATGCAGGCGACACAGAGAAACTAGTGACGTTCTATTCATGCATGGACTTGCAATAATTATCACCTAAATTAAAGTCAACATCACGTCTTGTTTGGTGTTCTGGAGTTACACGACACCTTTATGCGACGCGACGTCTGTATTCACTACAGGGGTCATGCTGGGCGTACTACTTAACCTGGTAGAAATGAAAATCCAGTCGTAACATCATGATGCAAGGTTGTATATATTCCTTTCCTTATAGTTTCTTCATTAGGACATAGGTAGATGGTAGGAAACTTTTCCCAGCCCAATATTCCGACTCGTTTCTTTTCCTCAAATTTTACAATCCCAAAATTCATAATTCCCAATTCATGCTTTCCCACTATATTTTTCCCAATCCTTTTTTCTCTGCCCCTCCGGTTCTGACATCTAATTTCTAATGTGATATTTTCCTCCAATAAGATACGAATTATTTACAATGTATATAAATTTCCGTAATAACATTTGTGTTTTTATGTTTGCCGGCAAATTTGTTGTAGTATCTTCTCATTAACATAATCCAAATTTGTCCTATTTTCTTCTCACAATCAGTGACCCTAATGGAGGAATGAATACTCCCGGCAGAAGACGGTTACTTTCTATCGATGAGCATCTTTATTATAAACATTCGGAAAAGAATGGAAAAATGCAATTGGAAATATAGAAGGATGACTGAATGTCGTGCAAGAGCCATAACAAAAGCGAACGGAGAAAATATTACACTGGTCTACAGTGATATTGTTACTGAACAAAAACAAGTGTACCAACCCTAATTTGAGTGTGCTGATTACAGATCTGTAGTCCGTTTTTTTCTGTCATGTTACAATTTTAAAATAACATTTTTAATTTTTAACATAAGGCGCTCGTTCACACAAAGAAGATATTTCTTTCACCCCTTCACATTAAACTTGACCTAATGAAAAACTTTGTGAGGTCTCTGAATCATGATGGTGAAGGCTTTAGTCGGCCTCGGTAGCATGTTTGGTATAGCGCTGGCCTTCTATGCTCGAGGTTGCGGGTTCGATCCCGGCCCAAGTTGATGGCATTTAAGTGTGTTTAAATGCGACAGGCTCATGTCAGTAAATTTACTGGCATGTAAAAGAACTTCTGCGGGATAAAATTCCGGCACACCGGCGACGCTTATAAAACCTCTGTAGTTGCGAGCGTCGTTAAATAAACCATAATTTAAATTTTTTTATGCTCGACCATGCCGAAATGTAGTAATTATACACCTGGTAGCAGCCCTTTAATGGACCTCATTAAAGTACACCTATTCATTAAAGTTCAAGTGTTCCACCAATCAGAAAACACCATTGTAGCAATATGAAAGCGCAAGTATCGATTATTATCGGATATGCAATCGAAAGACAACTAGCGAAACGTCACGGAGGCTGGAAATCCAATACTGTCGCAGAAGGTTATGTTGTGTTACTAAAATAATTAGCGTTAATTGTAAATAATATTCAAATAAATTCCATTTGTCATTTCGTTTTTCAATGTCTAAATCAATTTCAAGGTTATATCAAGATTAATGTTTATTTTACTCTCTAAATTATATCAAGGTCAATGACATTTCTTTGTCGGAAAAAAATCAATACTTTCGCGTCTGCGCACATCCCACAATTTACGAGATATTGCACAAGGTCGTCAGTTCCGTTCCCCAGTCAAATAAGAATAACATGAATACTTATGAATAATTTCAAGTTAGAAATATGGTCGAGCATAAAAAGTCGTATGAAACTTGCCTATAATGGTAATTAAGACGCTCGTATGAAAATTATGAAACTCGCTTGCGCTCGTTTCGTAAACATACTCGCGTCTTAATTACCACCATTATAGGCTCGTTGCATAATGTACTATAAAGGCTTGACGTATCTGAAGGAGAAGTCTGAGATAGCGCAAAGTGATGCACGATTGAAGGCAAGAATTTTCATTAACTGAACCCGGGCTATGCCATGGATGATGATGATGTTTAGAGACTAGAATTCCATGCAAGTGCATGTTTTTATAGGAACATAGGACATAGCTCAAGCTTAGGACTTGTCCATTTCATTACTCTCCGGTTCCAAATATGATTACTTTTTCCATGCATATTTGCATGTTTTGGCCTTTTTTGGAGATTAAAACATGCATAATGTATATTTAAGCAATTTTTAGCTTAATAATGCATATAATATACATTATATTCAGTTTAAATGTATGTTTTAATGGTTTTGAGTTGACACCTCAGTTTCTTCGATTTTTATGTCCCTTATTTTACCTTCAAGAATCAGGAGTGAAGAAGAAAAAGAAAGAAAAAAAACTAAATAACAGAAAAAGGTTCATTCAAGTTTGCACCCATAACTTCTTGCGATGTAGAAAGGTCTGCCTACAAAAACATATTGACTGACAAGCGCAAGAACCGCACAGAAACTAATTTATAAATGTTGTTAGTTGTTAACTGTGCAAAAAAAAAAAGTGAAGTGAAATAAGAAATTTGGAACAGAAATGAAAATGTATATTTCAATGTATTTTCCACTTGATCGTGCATGTTTCATAGTTTTATAGTACATGAATACATGCATATTTTGAGATTTTATAGTGCATGAAATTCTCGTCTCTAATGATGATGATATGATGATAATAATGATGATATGTGAATTAATGATGGCGAAATAAGTTCGAGGTCCAACGCCGAAAGTTACCCAGGAATTCTGCTTCAATTGGTTGAGGGAAACCCCCGGAATAAACCCAACCAGGTACTTGTCCCAATCAGGATTTGAACCCGGGTCCGCTCATTTCACTGTCAGACGCGCTAACAGTTACTCCACAGTGGTGAACTACTAGGATCTTTAACCCATTTCCAATTGCAAACTCTCAGCTACCTTGGAGTGGTTATTTTGACAGAGGACAATAAAATACAGTATAATACAACATACAGTACCTCTTTCCCATAGTTTGTGAAAGTAAATGGTCGCCTAACTCGTTATTCCAAATAAAAAGCTGTTAATAAAGTATTTGTGTGTAGTTAGTTATACGTACAGTATTATTATAGTAATAACACTGAATGCGGAATAATATTCACAAATGATGGAGAATTTACTTATTCTCACGTTAGAAGAGCTATAGTATTAACCGGAAAGCTTGTGTTTTCAACAAGATGAAACAACTACCCATATAACTTATTGCAGTATGCAGACTTGGCGGAAATTCTTTCCTGGGAGAAATTTGGCGAATGCGTAGCCTTAACGTTCACCCGACTTGACAGCTCCGAACTTTGTATTGTGAGATTATTTGAAAAAGAGGGTAGTCTCTTATAGATTGAGTAATACTCAAGCTGACTTAAAGGATAAGTTTCGCTGTGAAGTTGGCAAGATTGGTTCACTGTTGCAAGTTCGTGTCACGGTGAGTTCCCGTTAGAGACTGCAGCCAGGAGAGCTCACCTAAAGAATGTAATTTTGGAAAGTAACTTTCGTTCTGCATAAAATCTAAATGTTTAGGATCAAACGACCGTAAATACACGTTTGATTTACTTTGAGAGCTTATTTTATTTTAAATGCCGTTTCCTTCTATACTAGACTAAATTTATAACGTCTGTTGAAGGAGACATGAAATCGATAAAATTAACTACTCGTTGTGTCCTACTATTGTTGCTGCTGCTGCAGATGGAACTGAAAATAATTTATATTGTGAGTTCGTTGTTTATTATAGTGGTAATGAAGTGAACTCTCAACAATTCAAACTTGCTCCCTCATGCAGTCTTTCAGGCTGAATTACTCGCTATTCAGAAAGCTGTGCAATGGTAATGAGACACTGTATATAGCGCCTGAGCGTCTGTTGACTTGAAAGATGCGCTTATTTCGATAAAAGACAGGTTTAACTTAAAAACAACCTCAATTAGCATTGCAAATACCATTAGAAACATATGCTTGAGATGGATACGAGGACACGCTAGTGGAAAACCGGTAATGAAAGGGTCGATCTGCTTCCCAAGGGTGCAGCATTTTGTAGTTTCTACTATATCTATTTCAAGTGTACTCTCTCGTTCATGATGCAACAACTAAGAGAGAACATGATAAAGAAGTAGGATGAGCATTGGAGAAGTAGTACTTTGTGATCACTAACAAAAGAGGTATCTTTCCCCATGGTTTCAGACCTGGTTAAATGTATATTACTGCAACCAAATACATGGTCATTCAGTTTCGATCAGACCATGGTAAATTTGGTTCATAACATGACTGCTGCCAGGAAGTCAAAAGGAGGATAGCGATGGCCAAGGAAGGTTTTAATAGAAAAAGGAGCATCTGCGGACCTCTGGTAAAATAACTAAGGAAGAGACTAGTGAAATGCTTTGTATGGAGTGTGGCATTGTATGGGGTAGAAACATGGACATTACGACGAAGTGAAGAGAAGCGAATTGAAGCATTTGAAATGTGCATATGGAGAAGAATGGAACGTGTGAAGTGGACAGACAGAATAAGAAATTAAGCTGTGTTGAAAGAGTGGGTGAAGAAAGAATGATGCTGAAACTGATCAAAAAGAGGAAAAGGAATTGGTTGAGTCACTGGCTGAGAAGAAACTGCCTAGTAAACATGCATTGGAAGGAATGGTGAACGGGAGAACGGGAGAAGAGTTCGGAGTAGAAGAAGATACTAGATGTTAGACGACATTAAGATATATGGATCGTATGAGGAAACAATGAAGAAGACAGAAAATAGGAAAGACTGAAGAAAGTTAGGTTTGCAGTGAAAGACCTGCACTTGGGCAGAGCATTAAATGAATGAATGAATCTTCAAAGATGTCATATTAATTAAGAAAATGATAATCTCTGCATAACATATTGTCCCCCTCCTTTCAAAATGTTTGATATACCTTGTTATTATAGCTTAAATATTTTCACAGTTTCACTTGCTAAATGTTTAAAAGATTGTAAACGTATTTATATTGTTATATACTGACATTATGTTTAGTTTATTATCCTTTATAACTATAACTCACTCTAACGTAACTTAGGTGCAGTGGGCTTGGGTGGCGCAGTCGGCAGAGTGCTGGCCTTCTATTTCCGAGGTTGCGGGTTCGATCCCGGCCAAGGTCGATGGCATGTAATTATGCTTAAATGCGACAGGCTCATGTCAGAAGATTTACTGGAATGTGGAAGAACACCTGCGGGACCAAATTCCAGCGCACCGGCGACGCTGATATAAGCTTGGTAGTTGCGAGCGTCGTTAAATAAAACATAATCTTAATTTTTACTTATGTCCAATAGGGTTATTTGTAAATTTTGTAAATTCAATTATGATGACGATTATTATTATTATTATTATTATTATTATTATTATTATTATTATTATTATTATTATCATCATCATCATCATTAATGAGGAATCGTTGACGTCTCACATCCTTTGAAGTACGCAGGGAGCTCAGCATTGATTTCAATGACCTCACATTCATTATCGGGACCGAAAATCCGCTGTCTGGTCTTTACAGTGTGTGAAAGCCTATTCATATGATTTTTAATCCCGTTTACTTAATGGATGTTGGTTCGTTTTCATAGTGATATCCTCTCTTAGCGTAATAGTTGTCCGACATCATGCTAACTTAGTCTACACATAATGAAAACCTCCCATATGACCTTTACTAAGTTCTAACAAGCCGCGAAAGTATCTGTCTTTTTAACCATAAGAATAAAGAGTAGGGCTTATCTACGCTGCTTGTTACGAATCCATACAGTAAGCCTCGGAATACGCCATTAGGGAAGTTCAGGATAATAGACAGGGTTTGAAACTGAACGGCTTATATCAGCTTCTTGTCTTTGCGGATGACGTGAATATGTTGGGAAAAAATCCACAAACGATTAGGGAAAACACGGAAATTTTACTTGAAGCAAGTAAAGCGATAGGTTTGGAAGTAAATCCCGAAAAGACAAAGTATATGATTATGTCTCGTGACCAGAATATTGTACGAAATGGAAACGTAAAATTGGAGATTTATCCTTCGAAGAGGTGAAAAAATTCAAATATCTTGGAGCAACAGTAACAAATATGAATGACGATCGAGAGGAAATTAAATGCAGAATAAATATGGGAAATGTGTGTTATCATTCGGTTGAGAAGCTGTTGTCATCTAGTCTGCTGTCAAAAAATCTGAAAGTTAGAAATTATAAAACAGTTATATTACCGGTTGTTCTGTATGGTTGTGAAACTTGGACTCTCACTTTGACAGAGGAACATAGGTTAAGAATGTTTGAGAATAAGGTTCTTTGGAAAGTATTTGGGGCTAAGAGGGATGAAGTTACAGGAGAATGGAGCAAGTTACACAACGCAGAGAACATTAACTCCAGACGTTTGAGATGGACAGGGCATGTAGCACGTATGGGCGAATCCAGAAATATTGCGTTGTCAGACAGAGATTAAACGGAGCGGAGCGCTCCACTATGACTCGTTGCGTGCTCCGGTGTTTCCACAGACATAAGCTCCGACTGCACTCAATAGCTCCACAAGCGGTTTTGAAGCTTACAACTCTGACACTACTTATATAGAGTGTTGGTTGGAAGGCCAGAGGGTAAAACACCTTTGGGTAGGCCGAGACGTAGATGGGAGGATAATATTAAAATGGATTTGAGGGAGGTGGAATATGATGCTAGAGACTGGATTAATCTTGCTCAGGATAGGGACCGATGGCGAGCTTATGTGAGGGCGGCAATGAACCTCTGGCTTCCTTAAAAGCCATTTGTAGGTAAGTAAGATACAGCTTAACAGTGTCAATAATAATTGTTGCAGTAAACAACTAGGGAGTAAACTCTCATGCGAAATTTATTTGAATGCAAAAATACCACCATGGGCACTGAAGTATAAAATGAATGAAAGCAATCAAGTCGGAAATCTAGTAAACGATAACCAGAACCTCTTATTCACGTCAGATCCTAACTATACAGAATGCCCCTGTTCTATGTGTGACCTATAAACGTCAGATATAGGACAGCTGTTATTGAGCCAAACACACCAACACCACGCGATAAGTTCTCTACGTATCTCGTTTCGTAGGCTATGTGTCAAATTATGGGAGAAAAAATATCGGAAGCCCCTTTATCAGTGCACTATTCTTCTGCAGAAGCACGGAGAGTTGCCTTGAAGCTATCTTTTGTGTATTGTTGTGACCATGAAAAAGATAGTTGTGTTGGGGTTGAGTAACGTCACTTCCATAGTCACACATGATAAGTAATCGGGAACGATATACTCGTAGCTGCTGGCAGTAATCTGAATCATTTTGGGAAGGATAAAACGTACTCTATCGGCAGTAGTACAATATTGCACCTAACAAATAATAGCTAGATAAAAGAAGAATGAGTGACATTGGAGAAAGATTCGAGCTTCTAGTAAAGGGACACTGAGCATTACGTAGATATACTGCAAGGGAGAAAATCGATGTCATATTCAGAACTTTCTTTAGGGTAGGCTCACTTTGTATGTATTTTTACAAGGTAAATAGGCTTATTCTCTTGCAATGCTCAACTCATATAAAATAAATTGTTCACTAAAAAATAATATAGTAATGTCATTGCTTTATTTAATCTTTAGTGACTGTGTACAATCAGTTAACCCTTAGAAGCGCAGTGGTTACAGTACGTAACCACCTTTTAAATTTGAGTTTCCCGCCTACTTACAGAGTGGTTTTTATTTCAAAACTACTGCGCTGCGTTAACTGATCCCTAGTAACTGTAGAAGAATTTTATTTTCCCTATATTTGTGTTGCTGAGCCTGTTCATTAATATGGCCGATGTTGTTGTGTATAGTTGGGGTGTGGAAGACTCGCTACGTGTTTTTATTTCAGTTGTATGCTAAAATATCACAGTAACGTAAATTTCTATTTAGTATTATTTGTCTTTCGGTCTTTTAGAACATATTTCAGTAACAAGATTGTAATTTCTTCGACACATGTGGCATCAATATAGAAATAATGTGCTGGTTTCAAAACGTAACCACCATCCAAACAGGGTAGTTATGCTTACCATATCCAACAAAATGTTCCATTTTCGTGTCAACTTATTCATCATGGCTACAAGGAAGAGATGGTTGGTGACAATCACAAAGTGTTTTTGACAACTTTTTCACAAGTTTGAATCTGATGATCTCTAAGGCAGCAAAATATCTATGCATGTGATACAGTTTGACATGGGGTATTGGTTTACCACACGACGAAAGAAGAGACCGCGACATGGAACATGGTGAGAGTGATAGCCGTACGTCATATGCTGGAGTGGAAGGATAGAAGGTCCATTCTTTTCCTTTCTAATTACCACGATCCATCTATTGTCGCCACTGTTTCAAGGAAAGAGAAGAATGGAACAACCACTGAAATTGCTAGTCCACAACTCATAAAGGACTACAGCAAACACTGGTTTATGTTGACAAAGCTGATATGTTGAAGTCCTTGTACGAAATTGATAGAGAATGCAGAAGATAGTGGCACCGTATTTTTTGGTATTTTGTTGATGTCACTGTGACTAATGCCTTCTTGGTATATTCATGAGAGATGAAGGTGGGGAATTGACTCTGAAGAATTTCAGGTTGGCAGTTGTTGATGGTTTGGTCGCAGCTAATATTCCAAAACCTAGAGAGAGAAAGACAGTACTAAAATCTGTGTACCACTTCAAGCCAACTGTCCCATATGAGAAAGATTCGACAAGGTGGCACATACGCCTGTGTGTCGATCTTCAAGACTCTGTGCTTATTGTAGCACTGAAGGTCAACCACACGGGAGTAAATGGGCCTGCAACACTTGTGGAGTGGCACTTTGCCCTAATGAGACCAGAAACTGTTTCCTTTTGTATCATTCACAATAAGTCTGAAGGCATTGTGTTCTGCAGTATTGCATAGTGGTTATACCATGAAACCACCCATTTTCTGTGTCAAAAATTGAAGTTTTCAATTTTTTTAAATTTGAGGTACTTCTCTTAGACAAATAAAAGATTAATTTCATTGCAAACACAATTTTTTATTTCCCTCCCAAATGCGTGCATCAAAGGGTTAAATACATATAAAACCTTTCTTATGTATTGGAACTACATTGATATAACTGTTTGTGATCAGTTGAATACATTGAAACCTTTATATTAATTAGTAAAATCAAAGCTTGATGGTACTATTTGCTTGAAGTAAATTTTACATTTGCTGCCTTTCAATTATTATAATTTTCTGTATATTAAAATTTACCTATTCTTATAAAAGTAATCTATTTTTAGTTTCTCTTGCATTAGAGAAATACTTACTTACAAATGGCTTTTAGAGAACCCGGAGGTTCATTGCCGTCCTCACATAAGCCCGTAATTCCCTATCCTGAACAAGATTAATCCAGTTCCTATCATCATATCCCACCTCCCTCAAATCCATTTTAATATGATTCAATCTACGTCTCGGCCTCTCCAAAGGTATTCCAACTAACGCTGTACATACATTTCTGGATTCACCCGTACGTGCTACATGCCCTGCCTATCTCAAACGTCTCAGACTCTCTACTGTGAAAATTCTTCTCTTATTTATCAGAAGGTCAGAAGTAATTTAAATGCCGAGAACGATAGGCTTATCTCGACATCACACGATATGACTTCATTGTCGCAGGTGTTTAAATACATTCACATTTGTTGCTATGAAATCAGAGAGCACTAGCAGCATTGTCATTGCACCAATGATCTTAACAATACCTGACTTTAATGTCGGATGTGTCTAACTCTAAATGCATTCATTTTGGTTCTATGAAATCAGAGTAAAAGGCTGAATGACATCTAGTCGACGCGTATTTTCGCTATGGCTCCCGAAACTACACTTACACGGCTAGTAAACCTACGCATGTACTTCGATCTTGCGTCATATTAAAGTATAAAACGACCCAACTTATACACTGGGGACCCATTGTCGTCGCAACGTCGTCTCAACAGTAAATAACTAATTATTGATTTTATTTCTCACATAATTTTTATATTTATTGGAAATTATATTTATTTTTATCAGAGACAAATTTGAAATTAAATAATAAATCGGACAAAACGAGAAAAGATATGCATTTAAATATGCAAAATAAAAAAATATGCTTTTAAAAGGAAAATCCTTAATATAGGCCTAAGCATTAATGCAAAATAAAGTTGGCTTTATTCGAAATAAAAACAATAATCAGCAAATATTCACTTTTACTTCTTCAATATGCCAAATCAATATAAACATGCAATTGCATGAAGTTCCGCGGTCTAGTTATTATTTATTTTGTGACTGTTAATTACGAATACATCCGTCTATATATATAATTTCAACTGGTAATGGAAATTACGGGAAAACGGCTGAACGGATTTTAATGAGTGACCCCTCATTTTCATGCCTGACATCCAAAGTTTTTCGGAAAAGTAGTAGTTTTCAGTGAAATGCCAATTTTCCTACATAATTTTCCTATTTTCCAAAATCCATCTGTTGTCAGTTTTGAGAACTAATTTTATTGAATCACGGCCGACTTGATTGAATTTCAGAACAAAACACACACTACAATACACAATAGGCTATTACACGAAGGCCATGACCTGCAGGATTACAGACATATTTAGAGATCAATTCAATTTGCTATTAAAAACTGAGTCTGTAGTGTATAATTTTCTGAGTACAGCTGTGTATTGGATATTCAAATCTACGAAACTTGAGGTGGTTTGATGACATTATTACCATTATAAATTAAATATTATTATAGTTAATATCATGTCTTCATTAATTGTACATAATATTGATGCTATATTGATGACATGAAAGTGAAACGTTTTGAGGTTATGTAAGTAAATGCAGAGAATATCTTAATTTAGATCTTCATTTCTATAATTTACTGAGTGACTGCTATATATAACTACAAAACTTAAGTAAGATAATAATATTGTTATTAAAAATCAAATATTTTTATACTTATTAAACCAGTGGGGTTGGGTATTTTTCATATACTTAATGGCGGTGTGGTGTAGATATTGATATGTGTCATTGTCTTCAGTATTGGCTCGAGAGACCGCAAAAATTACAGTTTCTAAGGAAAGATAAAAAGGTATTACTTACTCATAAAATAAGAGGCCTAGAAAATATTGTAGTCTCCAGATCATTTCAGCAAGATCTCTTAGTAGGATAAAATGATTTTACGCTCTACATTTCAAGTTCTACATGCAGCAGCTATACGAAAATGCTATTGTTCGAAAGCTTAGCAAACCCGACATTTTTTTTTTTTAACTTTTGCCTACAATCCACAATGACCTGAAATAGCTACTGCTATCGCCCTGACATTGATACTTGCGTTTTCGCGTTGAAACTCAAAAACTGAAGTTGGATAGGTTCAAGAAAAAGTATTTGGCCTAAAAAATCCATTTAGAGGGAGCATGTTTCATTATTATGGAAGCAAATAACTATCAAAAAGACTAGTATTCTTCATTGAAAATAAATCTGAAAAAACTTAGTTTGCAGCAGCATTTGCTGCACAAGCCACTAGTATTAATATAATAGTGACTTAGTATAGGCAACCGTTGTAGCATTAAAATCAATTGCATAATTCTTCGAAATAATTTTTCTGGACTATACAGGATGATTCACGAGGAGTTACCGCCACTTATGAGCATATTTCACAAGATATTTTGAGCAAAAAATGTTACATAAACATGGGTCCTATCTCAATATTTTCAACAGTAATCTCGCTAGAGATTTTGATTTATCTAGAGAAAATCAAAACTCGAGCGGAATTTAATTTACTATTAGGGCCTACACGATTATAAAAAAGTATATAAAGATTAGAAGAAATAAAGTACTCTAATACAATAAAATATTAATTGACTTACTACATTCTATTTCACTTATGTTAGCTTCACCAAATCGTTTGAACGGAGCCGCCATTTTCAGTTGACTATCTATGAAGTTAACAAATGACGATGGCAAGGCATGTTTTATAGTACCGCAAAGAATTTTCTGTTTGAAATGTTGGCAAACAAAGAAACAAATGATAGGAAGGTGATAAAAACGGAAGAAAGTATGTAAAGATTAGAAGGAAAAAAGTGCTCTAATACAATAAAATAGGTATTAATTGAATTGCTCAATTTATGTTTTGCTAATGTTAGCTTCTATGATGTCGCACCATCTACCCTTAAGTACTAAATATGATAACCTGTCACTGATGAATTTGACCTTTTTTACTGCTGATTTTATTCTTTTATGAACAAAGAATCCTGTTCCTAATTGGTGATTATTGTTTCCTTCCCCATAATACAACAAGTAATCTCCTATTTGTGATATGCCATTCCCATCTAACCTAACCTCTTGTACTCCCACGAAGTCTATTCTATATCTAGCTAGTTCTTTAGCTACTAATATTACCCCTCCTGTTCTACAAAGACTACTTACTGTAGGGATTCGTAACAAGCTGCTTTTTACGGTGATTGATTGTTAGCCCTTCGCCCAACCCCCAAGCTGGAGGACCACCCCTTATCGGCTGTCCACGACTGCTTATTCAATATATTCTCAGCTACCCTCCATATCTGGAGGCCGTTTTCTCTATCCGCAACGTGAGGACGCGCCATGCCGTGGTGATAGGGTGGAGATTCATTCTTCGAAGGGGTGGAAAAATTCAAATATCTTGGAGCAACAGTAACAATTATAAATGACACTCGAGAGGAAATTAAACGCAGAATAAATATGGGAAATGCGTGTTATTATTCGGTTGAGAAGCTTTTATCATCTAGTCTGCTGTCAAAAAATCTGAAAGTTAGAATTTATAAAAGTTATATTACCGGTTGTTCTGTATGGTTGTGAAACCTGGACTCTCACTCTGAGAGAGGAACATAGGTTAAGGGTGTTTGAGAATAAGGTGCTTAGGAAAATATTTGGGGCTAAGCGGGATGAAGTTACAGGAGAATGGAGAAAGTTACGCAACGCGGAACTGCACGCATTGTATTCTTCACCTGACATAATTAGGAACATTAAATCCAGACGTTTGAGATGGGCAGGGCATGTAGCACGTATGGGCGAATCCAGAAATGCATATAGAGTGTTAGTTGGGAGACCGGAGGGAAAAAGAACTTTGGGTAGGCCGAGACGTAGATGGGAAGATAATATTAAAATTAATTTGAGGAAGGTGGGATATGATGATAGAGACTGGATTAATCTTGCACAGGATAGGGACCGATGTCGGGCTTATGTGAGGGCGGCAATGAACCTTCGGGTTCCTTAAAAGCCATTTGTAAGTAAGTAATGTTAGCTTCACCAAAACGTTTGAACGGAGCCGCTATTTTCAGTTTAGTATTTATGCGGGAAACAAACGACAATCGCAAAGCATGTTTTATAGTACCGCAAAGAATTTGCAGTTTGAAATATTGGCAAACAAAGAAACAAATGCTAGGGAAATGATAAAAGCAAACAAATGCTAGGTAAGTGATAAAAACAAACAAGTGCTAGGGAAGTGACAAAATTGTAGCGATAAACAGCCATGATTGGTTGAAACACGTCCTTTCGTACCGCTTTATTTGTTAAAAGCAGTATAACATAGTAAAAGTGTAATAGAGTTATACACTAATTTGAAGGTTTTTGTAAACGACCTGAATATTCCACCTGTGAAACTGAATAAAACTATCATCCCGTTTAGCTCTACCGTAAAAAATCTCGGAGTGCATTTCGAATCTAATCTTAGTTGGGATACGCATATTAAATATTCATGTAAGAAGGCATTCTCTATTCTCCATTCACAAAAAAGATTGTATCATTATCCATCTAAATTAAAACAGACGCTGGTACAGACACTCATTCTACCTCACTTCGATTATTGCGACGTTTTGTTCAGTATTCTCAGGATTGATTCCGCCCAGAAACTACAGCGTGTTCATAACGCGTGCGTCCGCTTCATTTGTAATGTTCGATACTATGATCATATCTCACCTTCTTTCGAGAAGTTATCATGGCTTAGGTTACATGAGAGGAGAAATCTGCACTCACTTTCTCTCCTATATCGAATTATGCACACTTCATCCCCCTATTATTTATTCGCTCGTTTTCATACTCTCTCTCGCTATCATAATATTAATACTCGATCACAACGCGATAACACGCTAGAAATTCCACTTCACACATCATCTCTGTATTCCTCATCTTTCACTGTTGCTACCTCTCGTCACTGGAACTCTCTGCCGCCTGAAGTCAAGGGCTGCCGAACATTGAAATCTTTCAAATCCAAGTTAGAAAATTATCTTATGACGAGTTGCCAAACTAACTTATTATTATGACAAGTGTTGTATTGCATGTTTCCACGTATTCACATTTTTTTATGTTCTAGTGATATTTACCTTATCTTATATTTTTGTTTTCATATTTTCCGATAATGGTATATCTCTAATGTGATAAGTTGAGCTATATATAAACATAATTTTCCTTACTGTGTATACTTAAAAATATTGTATTCATTGTATGCTTTGTACTGCACTATTTTATTACTACTATTAGTATTATTATTACTATTAGACCTGTTATTATTATTTTATTATTTATTATTATTATTACTATTATTATCATTATTATTGTTACTATTATTATTATTATTATTATTATCATCATCAATAATTGTCTTATTTTTTTATACTTTGTAGGCCTCATTTATTTTTGACCTGCTGTTCACATTTTATTATGCTTTTTTCTTTACTTCTGTATGTTATATATTATGTCTGATTTCTTCTTACTTGTTGTTTACATTTTATTATTATTATTATTATTATTATTATTATCTTATTCAGTTTTGTGTGTACTTTGTAAATTTGTAGTGTTTCTGTAACGCAGTTTTTACTCCTGGTTGAGTGTTAGAGAAGGCCGTATGGCCTTAACTCTGCCAGGTTAAATAAATTATTATTATTATTATTATTATTATTATTATTATTATTATTATTATTATTATTATTATTATTATTATTATTATTATTTTAGTTTTAAGGGTCAAAGAATATTACAAATGGAGAATGAACTATTCTGAAGTGTCATTTCTTTAATTGAATAGTATCCTGAAGCTAAAATTACGTTGTTAATTAGATAGTTGCTTCGTACAGATTTTTATTTTTCAACTTTTAACTACAAAACTACATTTTTCTTACGCACTTATCACAAAAAGTTGTTACAAATCACGTCACCATTATAAACTCTTCAAGGTTACATCAGGATGCAAAATTGAACTCTAAAAATAAAGTTGCTAGAAGTCGTGTGATTTGTAATAATTGTGATAAGTCCGTAAGAATAATTTAATTTTTAGTTAGAAATTGAAAGAAAAAATCAGTAAAAAGCAACTAAGGAATTAACAACACATTTTTAGATTCAGAATACTAGCCAATTAAAGAAAATTATACTTCATGAATAGTTCATTGTCTATTTGTAATATTTTTTTACACTTAAAACTAAAGAAAAAAGCCATTTTACAAACCACTTCAAATTAGTGTAACTCTGAAAATATTGAGAATAGGATGCATGTTTATATCAGATCTTTTGTTCAGAATGTCTTCGGAAATAAGCTCCGTTAGCGGCGGTAAGTCCTCGTGAATTATCACCCTGTAAACTAACTTGTCTTGAGACTCAGAACTATATTAAACAGAAAATTACTTCACACCTTAAAATTATTATAATATGAAAAACAAGAAGTTTTCTTAGTAACTTATTTCGTTTTCAATAGTACATTGTATTATTCTGGAGCGTTTACAATTTTTTTTCCCTCTTCACTTGCCAGAAAAATAGAAAACTCCGTGCTAATGTATTATAGATTAAGACGGATTTACAGCTCACCCTTTTCAAGATCTGGAGACGTTCTATTTTTCCTTTGTGCACAGACTATCCATCACGCTAATTTTTTTTCTGAATAGTTATTATTAACTGGAATGGATGTAGCTATTAGAAAATTACACTAGTCTCAAAAGTTGCTTGCATATTTACAATCTAATAAGACCTAGTACTTATTTTACATGCTTTTCAGGGACAGACAGCCAAGCCACTTGAAGATATTCATTTCACCAAAGTCATAACTTTGTGATATCTTTCAAGGAAAACACGAGCATCTGCTTCAATTTTTTTCTCCCCGTATTTGTAAAATTATGTAAAACATGACAAACTTTCAGTCCGTAAAACTTGTCCTGAAGACTGTTTTCTGTCTGAGAGAGCATTTTTCGCATCGTTTTGTCAAATAAATTGAACAGCAGGAACCATTTTCAACTTAACTTACTACACCATAATATAACCAATACATTGCGAAGAAAATACAAATATAATCTGCATGAAAACCAGTTATATTCGAATTTGAATCCTTACTATTTTAGCGAGCAATGTCGCAGATTAATCCTAAGCATTGGTCTTTTGTCTTTGACATACGTCAATTCTGAAAATTTCTAGAAGCTTGGAATTAACCGGAGACACACTAATGTCAGAGTTGGGTTTAATTGCCGCTGTTTCAATATCACGTAATCAAAGATAATTGGCATATTTAAAGCAGTTGTTAATTGCGTGGCAGTTACAATGTGCTTTGACTATGTTTCTGTTTTCATTTTGTACGTTCACAAGAACACGATTTCCTCAGTTATTTTTCAGTCAAATGCCGGGATTGTACTTCTTGAAAATCCAGCCATAGGCGACGATCCTTCCCTTAATCCTTTCATAGGTATTGTGAATGAATACTGTGTAATGTCTTAAATGTTGGTGTTGTATCGGAGATGGCCCTGGCATTGAGCTGATCCCCCATCCGGGCAGCCCCTCTATGTCCTTGTGTAATCGAAAAAGTATATATGTGATCCAATAGATTAATTCCTCTCCCGACAGGTCGCGGCCATGTAAGGCCCATGTGGCGTGGATCGTATAAATGAACCTAAAAAGGAGAGGGTAAACTAAGGCGAAGAAAGAAAGAAAGAAAGAAAGAAAGAAAGAAAGAAAGAAAGAAAGAAAGAAAGAAAGAAAGAAAGAACGAAAGAAAGAAAGAAAGAAAGAAAGAAAGAAAGAAAGAAAGAAAGAAAGAAAGAAAGAAAGAACGAAAGAAAGAAAGAAAGAAAGAAAGGATTTTATTTCCCATAATTTCTGCACTGAAACGGATAGGGCTATCTGCTCCAGTTTTAACTCATTATGTTTAGTAGTCGCTTTTATTTCTTTGACTTTATCAGCTGTTGTCTCCCTTGGATATAAGACTTTCTGACATATTTCAATTTTGCTAAACTAAGTTTTTCTATAGGTGTGTAATTCTCGCTGTTGCAGAGTATTAATAGTCTATTAGGCCCTACATTGGTGATAATTAAACTTCGAATTTTAGACTAAATGTCTCTTTTTTCCTATATAGATAAACTTCGGGCTTTGTATAAATGATGAAAGTTTGGAAATGATATTATGGTATCAGAAAATTCTATTGTGCCCACTGTGGCCTATTCTGAGGTTTTAGAGCCTAAAAATGCTAATTTATATTCAGTTAATATGTTTTTTAATTTTTACATAGGCCTATAGCAATAAAGAGAAAGTTTCGAATAGGTATTATAAGGGTTTGTTTGGTTCAAAGACCTTGTAACTTAATAGTTTGGTTGTAGGAAGAAGAAATTCGTGGAAAGTGACTGAACGCTTGTGCTTGCAATAGGAATGTGATAAATGGGGAGGATATACTTCTTCATAAAGAAATCAGCATAGAAAATGTTACTAGATTTAAATATGCACCCATTATTTCAGTATAATTGGAAAGATCTGTTTCCGCTTATGAAAGTGTTTTGTCTAGGAAAAGGAAGTTCCACAATAGGAAATTTAGAGACAATGCTTGTTACGTACTTTAGTGCCAAATGTGAGCAATTTTGTTAGTTTTAAATTCTTTGGTAAATGAATTAATGTAACTGTAATATTAACCATTATGTATCAGGAGTCAGAGCAATGTGGCTGATGAATTTTTATAGCTATTGTAGAAACACATTTTATGTATATAAAATTATATTTTTAAACAGTGGTTTCATAATGACGACTTTTCGATTCTCTTTTAGTATCGAAAAGTCGTTGATTTCCATATCCATAAATTAGCGTGCTTACAAAGTAAATTTCCGCACCTAAAAGTACTTTTAAGCATGGTAATTAAAAATACTCAAAACATAAATTCCAACTATTTATTTATTATTAATATTCAAACAAAATTATTTTTAAATTGGAAATTACAACATTTTGAGATTTGATACATACAATATTCACTTCCGAATCATTCATTTTCCTAATTATATTTATCATTTTCGTTGTAACAATAAATATTCCAAAATTACATGACAAGCAGAACTCCACTTACACAACTTCCTAGCAACTAGCAAAAAAATGACCATGACCTACAACACATCCGAAGGCCATGAAATCTATTTCTTTCCATACGAATGTAATACTGTTTCGTCTTTAACATCAGAAGTTCGCCTTTGCGAGAGAACGAATCAACAATAATTTTATTCTATTTAAAATATACTCCTCAAAAAAGTTTGGAATATGAGTAAAAAAGACACTACAATTACACGTTACCCACTGTATTTGTTATACAAATACAGACTTGGAATGTAAAGTGTGTGTAAACAAAAAAAGTGTTCTTTTTTTCAATATCACAGAAGAATTACAACAATTAATTACAAAATTAAATTATTGCTGTCTCTGACTGGTGAAGATTTTTTTTTTCACTCCAACTTAGTACCGTGTATGACCTCTATTAACATTGTTAATCTTTCTAACACGCCGTGGCAAGCTTGTAATCAATGTGTTAATGCCTCTTGAGGAAGAAGATCCCATTCCATTTGGGCAGCTCTTTTGAGATCTGAAGTGGTTCTGGAGGTCTCTTAGCAACTGCCGTTTCAACTTGTCCCAGGCATTTTCAATGCAATTCATATCTGGTGATCTAGCAGGTCAATTCATATTGCTGATATCAGCATTTTGCATGAACTCCTTTGCAGGTTGTCCACGATGAACCCGAGCATTATCATCTACAAAAACAAATCCAGCACCATACTGATCTCGAAACGGTTGGACAAATGACCGCTTAACCTCAGCAACATACCTTTGGCCAAACATTATTCCAGCCAAAAACAACACAGAACAATATCCAAAGGTATAAACTTCTTGAACATTCTGGGACTTTCCATCTCGTCCCTTCTCCACACACTCTGCCGTCGAGTATCTGGCCTAAGTACTATCCGTGAGCTTTCACTAAATCTCCAATTCACATATTGAACAGCCCATCTTTTCCTCTCCCTGCGATGTTGACGATCGAGTGGGACACATCGCATAGGTTTGCATGACCATAGTTGTGCACTGTGACGGCGATTTATTATTACAGTTTGCCTGCTTAAACGGACTCCAGATGCCCTCAACAGGTCATTTTGTAAATCCCGACCGGATAACGTTGTTCTCCTCAACACAGTTGTTTGGATATAACGGCCCTGTCTTGACGTCAGTTTAGGGCGACCTGTTCTCCTTCTGTCGACCACATCATTGGTGTTGTACCTTTTCCATGTTTTGGAAACTGCACTTTGTGTAACCCCAACCATGAGTGCTATGTCTGTTTGTACATGTCCACCTTGAATCGGTGCTACAATTCTGGCTCGGTCGAATTGTAAAATAGTACTGTAAACACAAAAGTTGTATTCCAAAACTCCTAACTCCACTCTATACACTACAACGTACCTTCACGTCAACTGGCATCGTTCACCCTAGATTGTAAACGGATCCCAGTGAGTGACACCTGATGTACTGCAAACAGATACTATTAAAATGTGTACATAGTATATTACGCCCTCTGTTGATCACAAAAGAATTACATGCATGCAACTACTCAGACTGCCTAATCTGACAATATTTGGAACTTTTTTTTTAGGAGTGTATAAATGCATAAGGAATTATCGAGCGACTGTCTAAAAAAAATCCTGTATCAAACACGTGCGATACTAGCATTCTAAGCACTCGACAATCTTTTCTTCTCGTGCTTAACCCAGATAAGACTGACGTCCTATATATAGGACGGCACGTTTTATTTTTTTAACATTGCTGTGTAAGGTTTTCATAGTCGGCAATCATGATACCAAAATCCTTATGTGTTATAAATTGCCTCTAATTTGTTTTCTTATATTTAGTCTGTCATAGTCATTGTTATTAACATATTTGTGTGAAACGTCCGGTGTCCTATATATAGGACGTCAGTCTTATCTGGGTTAAAGTGCTATCATTTCGCAACTTTATTTGTAAATAGCTATTTTAGGTGTCTGAAATTATTGTATCTTTAGGTACCTAAAACTATAGTTTTAGTGCGTATTTTAATAATTTTAAAGTTCATTTTAGGTGCTTTAAAGTTGGTTCTTAAGCGCCTAAAAATCCGAGATCTTGTGATAATATATTCAGTTCAAGTATTTCTGTTGTGTGCTTTTTGTAGTATTGTAGTGAAGATAGACTGGTCCACACCTGTGGAGTCTGGCCGCAAAACATGGTCGCCCGGGTTCGATTTCCGTTTGGGACAAGTTACCTGGTTGAGATTTTTTTTCGGGGTTTTCCCTCAACCCAATATGAGCAAATGCTGGGTAACTTTCGGTGTTGGAGCCAGGACTCATTTCACCGGCATTATCACCTCCATCTCATTCAGACGCTAAATAGCCTAAGATGTTGATAAAGCGTCGTAAAATAACCTACTAAAATAAAAAAGACGATAGGCTAGGTTTAATATCTGTGTGCTTTTTTGAGTCGCATGGTATTGGGAAGAATGATATTGTGTTGTACGATTCACACTAATAAAAGAAATGTTGTGAAGTGTTGCAATGGGGAAAAGAAAGAAGAGCGTTTTAGTTTCCCTGCAACAAGAACTACTCACACATACATACATACATACATACATACATACATACATACATACATACATACATACATACATACATACATACATACATACATACATACAATGTTCTGGCCATGGGCAGGTCTTTCACTGCAAACCCAGCATTCTCCAATATTTCCCATTTTCTGCCTTCCTCTTTGTCTCTGCATATGATCCACATATCCTAATGTCGTCTATCATCTGTTATCTTCTTCTGCTCCGAACTATTCTCCTGTTCACCATTCCTTCCAGTGCATTCTTCAGTAGGCAGTTTCTTCTCAGCCAGTGAACCAACCAGTTCCTTTTACTCTTTCTGATCAGTTTCAGCATCATTCTTTCTTCATCCATATGCTTCTCAACTTCATTTCTTATTCTGTCTGTCCACTTCACTTGGTCCATTCTTCTCCATATTCACATTTCAAATGCTTCTCTTAGTTTCTCTTCATTTCGTCGTAATGTCCATATTTCTGCCCCCATACAATGTCACACTCCACACAAAGCACTTTACTAGTCTCTTCCTTAGTTATTTTTCCGGAAGTCCGTAGAAGATGCTCCTTTTTCTATTAAAAGCTTCCTTTACCATTGCTATCCTCCTTCTGACCTCCTGACTGCAGCTCATGTTACTGCTTATAGTGCATCCCAAGTATTTGAATCTATTCACTTGCTCTACTGACTCATTTAGAACTCGCAAGTTTACCTTCTTTATTTTTCTTGCGACAACCATGGTCTTCGTCTTGTTTGCATTTATCTTCAATCCATACTGCTCACAGCTGTCATTTAGCTCCAGTAGCATATCCCGTAGGATCGTCTCCTGTTCTGCTAACAAAGCCATATCTTCAGCATATCTAAAGCACTTTATTCTTCTTCGTCCTACTTTCATCCCTCCCATGTTTTGAAAACAGTTCTTCACCAAATCTTTGAAGTAGATGTTGAACAGGGTGGATGATAAAGGGCATCCTTGTCGTACTCCTCTCCCTTTTTCACTTCCTTCAGATCTTTTTTCTCTTATCCTGACTCTGACTCGTTGTTTCATATATAGGTTGCTGAACAGCCTCCTGTCTTTCCAATCCATACTTATTTTCTTCAGGATGTCAATCAGTTTGTTTCAATCCACTCTGTCAAACGCATTTTCTAAGTTCACAAATATTATATATACTTCTTTATTCTTCTCTAGGTACCTTTCTCCGATTGTTCGTAGTAGTCCATTTGCATCCTGTGTACCTTTTCCTTTTCTCAAGCCAAACTGCTCTGTTTCCAACTGTCCTTCTATCTTAGAATATAAATGTCGATTCAGTAGTCGCAGGAGAATCTTCACCGAATGTGATATCAGACTGAACATTTTGCAGCAAGCATTTCACTAATTCAATAGGGATTTCATTGGCTGCGTTCAGCCGGGACAGCACTAATTCAGCTATTCATTTTTGATGAGTTACAGCAGCTGTGAGTTGTTGAACGACCAGTCTGCAAAAATGTTCGCTGTGTTTACAAAGAAACATGCCATTGTTCTGTCTACTCCGGAATATAAGACACCATTGATTGATGTCTACCCCCTCCACTTTCGCTGGCTCGCAGCGAAAAAAAATTTGCTACGAAAAATTGCGACCGCTATTTCAGCGCTGTCGGTCAGCAAGGCGTTCAATGCTGTCGCTATTTCAGCGCTATCTCAGCTCTGTCCCGGCTGAACGCAGCCAATAACTCCTGTTGCTTTGCCATTTTTCATTTCCCTAAGGACTAGTTCAACTTCTTCCCTTAAAATAGAAAATCCTTTTTCGTCTTCTGATACGGTTGCTTCGTCTTCTATGGCTAATTTATCTGGACGATTCGTCGTCTCATATATTTCGTCCATGTGTTCAGTATTCCTTGTAAGTGCTAGTCAAGAGTGGCTAAATATTGCAATGTATCAACTAGAACTATTTATTGTCTTCGATAAGAATACAAAGGAAATCCAGGTGGAGTGTTATCGACACCGGTTAGGGGTGGGGGAACTAAAGCAAGTAAAGGTACAGTCACACGTCGGTACTTTTGCTGCGCAATTTTTGTACTGCAGCTGCAAAAGTTGCGTGTCGTGCTCACACGTAAGCCAAAAGTAGCGCGCTTCACGCTACTTTTTGTGCTGCGCAACCCGAGTGCAGCAAAAGTTGCAACTGCAGGTTACGAGTCTGTTCACACACAAGGCGCTACTTTTGCAGCCGCAGTCATGCTTCAGGTTTTCAGCTCCGTGTTGACTTCTCAATATGCATTTTGTGGTTATGTTCGCATTATTATGAAACTCATGCGATAGCTTAATTATCTATTATTTGCTTTTCTGTCCTAACTAGTATTCAGAAATTGGCATTATTTTTACCATAAAGATTTTAAAAACGTCTATATACTTAAATGATAATCAACAGCATATACACGTAATCAATGTTGGCAACCTTCCTGTTTGAAACTACGCTACTGAAAATTAAAAAAAATGAATTATTTCGTCAGCAAATATACTGTGTTGTACGTTTAGTAACTGTTACATATAATTTATTTTCATCCAGCATTAAAATATATCCAAACAATAAAAGTATCATTGGCATATTTGGGTGGCAAGACTGGTCGCAACCGCAGCAAAAGTTTCAATCAAAAATGCTGCGGCTGCAACCCTGAGAATCCTGTTCACACGTCGCAACTTCTAAGCTGCGCGCAGCATGAAAAAGTAGCGGGCAGCAGGTTCGGCAGCCGCTTCCTTTCGGGTTGCACCTTTGTTCACACCTCGCAGTACGAGAGTTGCCCAGTTTTTTGTACTGCAGCGCTGCAAAAGTAGCGACGTGTGTCCGTACCTTAATGTAGGAGATAACAGCACAATAAAAGAAATCGATGATCTCTATGCACACCAGCAAATATTTTCCTCCTTAAGAAACAGTTATAGTACCTGACACACAAGTATGCGAGCTTGAAGTTCTACCGGTTTCTTGCTCCGCTCTACACCCCTCGTCCGGCGTTGTTGTTATGTTATGCGTCATACTTTCAGTAAGTTGCTTCGTCTTGAAACGATAAGGTGCTGTTCTTTGTAATCTGTGACTTCATTACGTTGTGACCTATGAATTATTATGAGTGACAGGAGATAGATGAAACTCCACCGCTGTGAAGTAACGGTTAGCATGCCTGACCGTAAAACGAGCATGTCTGGGATAAAATTATGGTAGGGACAAGTTACCTGGTTGAGGTTTTTCCGAGATTTCCCCTCAACCAATCAAGAGCAAATTCTGAGTAACTTTCGGCTGTGGACCCTGGACTCATTTCGCTGGCATTATCACCTTCTGATTCAGACGATAGATAATCACAGCAGTTGATGAAACGTCGTAAAATAACTAATTAAAAAAAGGTAGTTGAGATAATTCTTCCGATTATGCATCCGACTTCTGTTCCGAGTAAAATACTGGTGCTCTGTGTTGTGCTTCTTCTTCTTCTTCTTCTTATTATTATTATTATTATTATTATTATTATTATTATTATTATTATTATTATTGTTTATTGTTTGAATTACAAAATATTAATATTCAGGTTAAGGAAAAATGAATTTTCAAATGTGATTTCATTGAAATATATTTGTTTTCTTTCAACATACAGTTGAAGACTAATTTAAGAACAGTACTATCAGATTTTTAAAACTAGGCTTTCTACTTACATAACTTTCATAACACACTTCTGTGACGAGTAAAGTATTCAAGATCTGTGGTGTACTTTCTGACATTAAATATTTGCATTACAAAATATTAATATACGGAGTATTTAATATGTAAAGTATTAATAGAGAATAAATTACCAAATGTGACTTCATTCAAATATATTTTGTTTTCCTTCGACATAGAAATTAAGACTAATTTAAGAATAATGCTGTCAAATTCTTAAAACAAGGCTATCCAACTACGCAACCTTCACAACAGAAGCGACAAGAAATACAAACTTGTATTTAAGAAGAACATTATCACTTCCTCTTTAGCACTGGTTTACTTTTAAGATGTACACATGTGGGTATTATAATATACACCGTCCGTGGAAATTGTAGAGTTCCAGTCACAAAACAAGTCTTCTGCGCTATTGGCGTCATAGCTGGCTGGTCCAATGAGCTGGCTGGTCCAATGAGTAGTCAGGGCGCGAAAGGAATGGCGTGGGACAGGAACTATATGTAAGCTTAAAATTTCGCCCGCTTGCTCTATAGCTACCCGAAGCCCGACCATGCCTTCTCCTAATGCGGACATACAGACTTTGCTTTGGTTCAATCA
This sequence comes from Periplaneta americana, assembly GCF_040183065.1. Taxonomy (NCBI): domain Eukaryota; kingdom Metazoa; phylum Arthropoda; class Insecta; order Blattodea; family Blattidae; genus Periplaneta; species Periplaneta americana. The sequence continues at coordinate 104,225,023 of NC_091121.1, read as the reverse complement.
CACGTAATAAATACGTTCATGAAAAGGGGTCCTTAATCCTATTACCTGTAGCATAGTGGTTTCCTATTCACTACGGATATTAGCTAATTCGCTTAGCCTGGAGGCACTTACATTTCAGGTATCTACAAATAAAAGTATAAATGATTCTGCTAATAATAATAATAATAATAATAATAATAATAATAATAATAATAATAATAATAATTAGGACCAGGATTTATATGCAGTAAAATTTAATATTTCTACCCGGTATACTACATAAACATACAATGTCCTCACTTATTTTAGATGCCATTCTTGACATTCAGTGATTTCCTTCGGTGCCGTTAACGGACTTAATCGCCAATTACACGCCAGCGCGCGGTTCTCTCGATGTGTTCTCTAATCAGTATTAATCAGTTCTCCATTGTTAAATTTCGGTATTTTGTGAATCAGGCCTAAACACTCTTCCAACGGACATCACATACAGTGTACCATACTTGGTGCCATTATAAACATCTTAGTGCACACAAATCCGGGCATTAATAATAATATCTCCCAAACATAAGCACCTGTAAACATGCTAGGTTGCTCATAATTTGATCAGTTTGATAAAAAATTTAATTTACGATATTTGCAACAGGAATTGACAGAGCTTAAAACCGATTTTGCCATTATTTTTATAACAAAATTTTAGGCCTGCACAATTTAAAATAGAATGGTTGCATGACCCCTCTTTCGTTTCAAATTTCAAATTTGGATTCAGAGTGATAAATTTCAAGATGGCGGAGTGTTACATTTGTATGTGCAATTAGTTTATTGATTGGTATTATAATAAATGGAGACGGTTATGTTCACTTAACATAGAGAATAAGATATACAAGTTAATATTATGTAATGAGGATGGATCCGCCAACATAAGTATAAGTTGCGCATTCCATTTGATCAATGTTGTGGTAGAAACATTACCTAGGCAATGAATGTACAAATGAAGTTCCTTAACTAACGAATTCATTCATTCATTCATTTATTTTATTCCATAAATCTTACACGAGCAATGAAGCTTTAAGATGTGGAACAAGTCAACATTTTACAATATTACAATTACAATTTTTACAAATTTTTATAGTTTTACAATTTAGTAATTTTCTACAATTTTTAAAATTTTGTGCAATTTTTTACATTTTTTTTTTTTTTTAACGTTTTGGCGTGATGTGGTGAGATGAGATGAGGTCCGAGGATTCGCCAAAATATTACCCGGCATTTGCCTTTTGGTGGGGGAAACCTCGGAAAAACCCAACCAGGTAATCAAATCAAAGGGGTTGATGCCAAGGACTCGCCATAGACTCACCATAGACCATCCGGCTTCAGTCCCACGGCTGGGGAAAACCTCGGAAGAAACCAAAGACCAAAGGGGGATCCAACCCAAGCCCGAACACAGCTCCGGATCAGCAGCCCAGCGAGTCTGCCGACTGAGCTACATCGATGGCTCTACTAAAAGTATACAATACATAGCCAATCAGATTATTAAATTTACAAACGCAAACGATCATTCATAAGTTGAGCTATATGTATAATATAAAACAAGTTAATTAAATTTAAGGCATAAACAATTCAACCAGTTGTGATACACAGAAATTGATAATGCATATCATGCAAACTACTTCAAATTACAAACACAAACAATTTATCAGTAGAGCTATATAGATTACTATTCAATTTAAAGCATATACAATTCATCGGCCAAAACTATACAAATATATACAATACAAAGTAGCATACTTTCATTAAGCTATACAAATTTGTGCAATTAATATCAAGTAGATTAATTCAATTTATAATCATAAACAATTCATCACTTGAGCTATACATATTACCATTCAATTTACAGTAGATCTATGTACAATTCATCAGTAGAGCTACACAGACTAGTAATCATTTTAAGAACATATACAATTCATCAGCCAAACTATACAAACATATACAATCAAATTAGTTCAATTTACAAACTTATTTTCGTTAAGCTATACAATTCATATGAAGTAGATTAATTCAATTTATAAGCTTAAACAATTCTTCAGTTGACCTATACAGTATACTATTCAATTTACATTACAGGTGGCATCGACGCATCTCCCATAAAGGGAAATGTAGTTAATTTTGTTAAAATTTTTGTTACTTACTGAAAAGCAAAAATGAAAAAACGATTAAAGAACGAAAGTAGAAAAGAAGGAAGAGGAGAATATAAACGCCAGGAAGTAAGGAATAATTAATTCAGAGGAGTATACAAATAAATAAATAAATGGACAAATAGTCAAACAAAAGAAAATGTAAGGGAGAGAAAATGATAGAAACGTATTCTGAATGGTACATTCGACAAAAATGTTGAAGTTTTTTTACTTCTAAACTAAACAGAAAAAAGAATTGACACCACCGACGTAGCTCAGGCGGTAGCGTCTTTGCTTGCTGAAACAGAGCTGCGCTCGAGTGTGGATTTTATTCTCGCTTGAGTTGATTACCTGTTTGAGTGGTTCCCAGGCTTTCACAACTGTGAGGCGGCGAATGTCAAATAATCACGTGGCGAATCCTCGGCATTTCGCCAAATACCATCTTGCTACCACTATTACATCGACGGTACCTAGTAGTCGATACAGCATCGCTAAAGAACATATAGTTCTGAGGCTGACTAACAAGAAGCCAAACTAGTCGACTAGATAATTTACACTTAGTTTTCTTTAATACTAGGCCTAGAAAGTTGTTAGTAGCCTCTATAACAAAATTCTTAAGTGATACAAAGTGTGCAATCAGGAAGTATAAAAATTAAAAGTGTAATTGTGTGAATATGTATGTGTTATTGAAGCTTCTTACAGTATATTTTGAATAACTGGTGGAAATAGCCAATTATTTTAGAGTGTCCACTTATTCCTTGTTTCGTTAGTCTCTTTCGTAATCTGATAATCTTCCAGATCCATTAGAGTCTACATTACATCAAGTTGGAAATGAAAGGTGTTTCACTGTTCCTCACAGAAGGAGCCATGCGCTGTGCTTCAGTGATCACTGATGACGTGCTTCTCCTCCTCAGGGCTCTCTAAAGACTAATATAGAGCCTTACTCCTCTTGGATTCACTCGGAAGCGCGCTGGAAGGACAAACTAACTGTGAAGAAGTAGATGCCCTCGAACCCCGTCATCAGACAAGCCGAGAACAGCCCAAGAATGTCGCCGTTTGAGGCTAAAATCAAAGTAATCCAATAAGACGATGAAGGATTAATTCTATAAAAAGTAAATTAAGATTATCCCTGAGGAGCAGAACACACTTTTAATTGAACTTAGCCGAGCACGAGGATAATTCACTTTACTTCGTGAATTATTTCCTCATCCACAGGATGTAATATGATTACAAATGTTTCGTAAGAGTTCGAGTGATAATGCTTTTCTACAAAATAATTAGAGCCGAGTTCTATTTTCGGTAAGCTGGTGGTGATTTAAGGTTGGATGGTGAGTTTTCTGTTTTTATTCTGTGTTGTATTAATTGGTAATGTTATCCTACAGAGATGGCCTGTAAATTACATTTGTTGTTTAGGAATATTAACAAGCCTTACAACAGATGTAGATTGGATTTTTTCAATTGCTGGTAGAGAAAAAGAAAACCGCAATGTTTACAAGATTGGTTATAAAATCGAAGTCAGGGAAAACAAATGAGATGAGAAGGGATTCGCAATGAATCTGTTTAACTGTACGTGAAGTTGATTAGTAGTTTGTAACGACTCCAACGAGTACAAACTCTTTATGACTTGGATAGTTTGTTCACCTGGAGACTAAGACATAGATAATTTTCGAAAAGTTGTGATTTCCATTTTCATTAGCCTGTAAGCAATAGAAAAAGCCCTATCTAAACTTCTTCAAAACAATTCGCCACTGCTTTCTCTTTCATTTATAGCCTAACAATGAACAAACTTGTACGAGTAAAATGCCCATTCAATTTGATCGATGTTGTAGAAAAAGTTCTTTAACTAGCGAACAAATTTCGGATGGCATCGACGCAACTCCAGTAAGGAGCAAAGTTGTAATATTTGCTATAATTTTTTTCACTATGTTAAATAATAACATTGAAATGTAATAATAAAAATAATACCAAACATAATAAGAAAAACAATAAGGTTGTATAATTATTTTATACTTCTATGAGTTACAGGCGTAGAAGTGCAGATAAAAAGTACTACTCAGAAGATAAAAAACACTTCGTGACTGTATACAAGACCAGTGGATGGTGTATTTACATATAAAATCTCTTAATTATAAAGTGAGCTGCGTTTTATCTCTCTCTTAATGTAGGTTACGTCCAACTTTCAGTGAATTGAAGACAAAAAGAGTGAGACAAATTACCTGCCGCCTTAGAGCTCGCATAGTTTATTCCTCTCAGTGCCAGATTCTCTTGCCAGGATGCACGCTCGCGTACCGTTGTTTTCTGCGCCTCATACCAGAAGCAGCACCAGGTTAATTCAAATTCAAATTCAAATTTATTCACAATTTACATTTGGAATGATACATATGAATATATACCCGAAATGACCATATGCTCGTGCTCGGGTACAGCCCAGTAGTCTACATAAATTTTAAAGAGATCAATAATAATGTTGATGTTAGAAATAATTGTAACAATAATAATAATAATAATCATAATCATAATAATAATAATACAAAAATATTTACAATAATAAAATAAATACTAACACGGATAAAATAAAATATAAAACCACTAGCGAGAGTTAACACAACTTAAATACGCATATAATAACCAGAAAAAAAACGACGAACTCGAATATCAACAGAAAAGTTCGATGTATCGCACACGACAGCAACCGCCGTATTGACATTGTACTATGCATTATTGGTAGTAGGGGGGGGGGCCGAAGGTCTACGTAACTGCCGTTCTCTTCGAAATCTCGCACAATCATGGGAAGTTAATGCTGAAAAACAAAATGTCTACGAGTCAAACTGTTCATTATTACCAGGATAAATACAAATAATACTGAAATATATTAATCAAGTTTCAGTTATAGATCTCTCCTTTTGTGCAAGAGGTATCATATCAAAATATTTTATGAATGGCGGGGAAAATATAAATTTCAATAACTCTATAGTGAGAGAGATAGTGACAAGTACAATCAAGTGTATCTGTGGCGATGCTAAGAGATCATTTATTGGAGATATACACTGTAATACACTAATAAACATAGTATGCAGATTTAATGCTGTGTTATTTTAGATAACTAACGTTTGTGTATTTTATTCTGTATATAAGAGCGCAATTTGTTGAGAAAAGAATTGCACGCACCTATTTCTCTTGTATAAAAATTTACACTACTCGATTTTATCCATTTTAAAAACTTTACAACATTGAATACTGCAAGAAATATCTTTATTTTCTGGCAATCTTACACTTTTTACGTCTGCAATGAAAAATAACTTGTAACATGCGAGAACATTTTCACTGCATAAAATATTCTTTCGTATAGTTGAACTTACACTGAAGAAATAATTTGAATTAATTTAATTTAATTCTGTAGAAGAGGCTAATGAAAAGAATTCCATCCTATTATAACTTCGAGTATAATGTAGCAATGGCAAAGAGAATGGTCACATTTCCTGTATGCTATTACTTTGAAACCGGGTCGAAGCAATTTCCAGCCTTGCTAGAGGGTGTTTGGAAAGTTCATAACCTGACAAAAAAGTATCATTATTATCAAAAAAAAATTATTTCTCAACATAATCCCCCCTGAGATTCACACGCTTGGTCCATCAGTGCTGCAATGCTGCTAAACCCTACTTCTACACAAATTCCCCGATGTCTGCAAAAAAAAAAACCTTCTATTGCTGCGATAACCTCTTCATTTGACGAAAATTTTTTCCCAGCCAAGTGAGTTTTGAGCTTTGAAAAAGAAAGTAGTCTGAGGTGCAAGATCTGGTGAGTAAGGGGAAGAGGGTTGTGGCAACAATCCGAACCGTAGTTCTTGTAATTTAGCAACCACGATTGCAGACGTGTGTCGTGGTCAAATAACACTTTCATCTTGGTCATACCCAGCCTCTTCTCGCGAATTTTTCCTTTCACTTGCTGCAGGAGATTTGAATAATATTCTCCGGTTATTGTTCTCCACTTTGCTATACCCTTAGAATCTCAGAACACGGACGCCATGATTTTCCCAGTCGATTGAATAGCTTTTGCTTTCTTTAGAGGCAGAGAATCACTGTGTTTCCATTGGTTCGACTGCTGTTTTGCCTCTGATATGTAGTAGTGGATGCAGGTTTCATCAATGGTGACAAAGCTTCTAAAAAATCGGCGTATTTTTGTCGAATCGAGTCAGATAATTCCTCGAAATTTGACATCGGACGTGCTTTTGCTCCAACGTTAGCAAACGCGGAACCCATCTTACGGAGACCTTGGACGTGCCCAAGGCATTCAGATGTGGTACACACATTCAGTTGAGGTACGTATAACCTCAATAATTTCCCGCTCTTTCAGTCGACGGTCATTCATCACTACATCGTGGACTTTTTCTAAGATTTCTTCACTTGTTGCTGTTACAGGACGTTCACTGCGGGATTGTCTTTCACACCCTCTCGACCATGTTTAAATAGTTCTGCCCATTTTTTCTTCACAGTCGCAAACGCTGGAGCGGATTTCTCCAGTGTAGTATCCATGTCCGCTTTAATTTCTGTTGAATTCATTTCCTTTTTTACGAAATATATTTTAATGACAGCAAGAAGCTCGATATTTTCCATTTTTGACAATCTTTTCGGGGAACTAACTTCAAAATTAACATACACAAAATGTAGACAACAGAAAATTATTTTTCGTGCTTGAACTAATGTAAAATGGCCGCTAAGAGTGGCGGCATGGTTGACATGTTTTAAATGTCTCAGGCCACGAACTTTTCAAACGCACCTCGTAATAGAGAGCTTAACAGTTCAGATTGACTTTTGTTAAATTATGATCTCTTGCTAAATCATTAAGTTAGAGATTTCACTAAAGCTACCATGGGTCTCTCTCATCTGCAACTTTCATTTAGCCATTATTCCATTGTCACTTCATCTTTGAAAATTTTCGTTGTTGGGGAATTAAAAAACTGCAGCCATTACAATGTTCTGATTTCATTTCTTTCGATATCGAAGATCTACATACAGTTGGCTAATAACGTATGGGAAGTTTCAGATGCATATCTACATAAAATCAAAGTCTTATTCACTTCTGTTAGCAATTATATGAAACTCTTTAAACATTTTAAACTTAAATTACCTGCATTATCTTCAGTTTTTCCTGTACATTTTGTCGCCTTCCTCTGTACTGACTCATCTAATTTTACACTTCAGTAACTCAAGTGCCATCTTTGAGACAGAAGCACTAAGAAAATTAAGGTTAGACTTACAGCAGGTTTAAAACTCGTTACTAAATTAACATCATTACCTGCCACTTTCATGTGCCGCTCAGCAGTTCAAAGAGTCGGGCATCATATTCGCAAATTAGAAAGCTCTCAAGTTCTGTAATTTTGCTCAGATTCTTAAGTAAAAGTGCCGAACCTCTTTGGAGTTTGAAAGATCCTTACAATATAGTCAAATGCCTGTTTTAACGCGTTGTGTATAAATATAACACGTTGAGGTACTTTTGAAGAGGAACCTAAGTTTGATTAATTAGGTAGCTACTTCTTTAGAAACAACCTTCTGATAACGAATGACCTTCCAAAACGATTTTAAAGAAAAAACCTTTTCATGTAACTAAAATATTATATAAATTGAAGAAGTAATAATACTAAAGGTAAAACTTTCCTGACAACATTAAGTATTTCCATCACAGCGTCCGGATTAAGGAAAGGTACAATTCTAGTTCCATTATTTTATAATTTCGCAATGCTAATAATAACTAATGATGAAACCTCTCCTTCTATGGACATGAGGTTGCCTACGCTTCAACCATACAGTGTGGCTGTCTCTGAACTCTGCACAGCGGTCAGATTAAACAAGAGTATTTTTCAGACATAAGGACACGGTATACTTCGGTGGAACATAAACGTTGCCAACTACTTGTTCGGATCATTTGGAGTGTAATATAACCAATGTAAAGTTGTTACTCTTGGTACTCCTCTATAGAGTGTACAATTCAATTAAAGAATGACTTAATATATAAAGTAATGGATGACGAAATAAGATCTGCGCATATCGTGACAGGAAATCAAAACTCCTGCTTAATTTGATGTTAAAAACTGGTCATTAAGTGAATCCAGCCGAGTAAATAAAGAATTTTCAACATTTGCTATAGAAGTATAACAAATTGAGGCTAGCATCATTCGTTTTGAAATAAAAAAAGAAATGTGTTAGGCCTAGTTCTATATAAATCACTCTGTATATATTTTTAATTTTACTAAAGATATCTCAAATTTGTAGCGTGGCCCCACCGAAGTGATGTGCAACTTGAAACTGGATCATAATTCTGCCATCTATCCGCAATATACGGAACCTGAATCACGCAGGCGAAGTGGATAGGCATTGGATACACACACATCTCAAATTCGTTATTTGTTGTTCAGTCAACTGTCCGAAGACAGGTCTGAACCTCACACGTGATACCAAGAAGGCACCATTTTGAGGCAACTAGACTTCGTTATTTAAAGTGTTAAAAAGCATATGAACATAACATAAAGATAAACGTAGCTTCTGAAGTGACTCGTCTGGAAAACAACAAAGTCTTGAATCAAAACTGCCCTTTATTTTAAACACTATTTCATATAATCATGTCTAAACCATTTCAGAATTTAACACCGTTCTTGTCTAAAGTATCATGCTACCGAGAGCTGAGGAAATAAAAACAATAATGATCAGTCACAATACACTGATATATATATATATATATATATATATATATATATATATATATATATATATATATACTCGTATATGAATGAGATGAAGGTGATATTGCCGGTGAAATGAGTCCGGGGTCCAACATCGAAAGTTACCCAGCATTTGCTCATATTGGGTTGAGGGAAAACCACGGAAAAAAAACCCCAACCAGGTAACTTGCCTCTGTGGAGTAACGGCTAGCGCGTCTGGGCGTGAAACCAGGTGGCCCGGATTCGATTCTGGTCGGACTCATTTCACCGACATTATCACCTTCATCTCATTCAGACGCTAAATGACGATGTTGATAAAAATGTTGACAAAGCGTCATAAAACAACCTACTAAAATAAAAATACATACGTACACAGTCAACTCCGGATATAGTGAGCCGCTGCGGAGTTGCATATTTCGTTCACTACAGTATATCCGAGGTTCACTAAATCCAAAGTGTCTCTCCCCTAACCTTAAATGACAGGGATGAATGAAATTGTGAACAAAAAAATAAAATACTCATTTTTGTGGAATGGATTACATTGTATAGTTGATTTACTTAAACTATGCCGACCCACATCCGCTTGCGAAGGATCACATGCAATGTCACTTATAATATTCGCCTTATCTTCCAAAGAATACACTTTACACTTCGACATTATTATACAGTACGTTCACTGTTCGAACACTAGAAACAGACTGATCAGATAGAAATGACAAACGCTGTTATAGTGTGACTGCATACTCAGCCTTGAATTTCCCCGGGTCAATTAATGAAAACTGGGAGATAGTTGGAGTGTGAAAGCCATCGGAATCTTACCTCCATTTATACTCTGGACAAAATGTCCGTCCTCTTTTAATAAAAGAAGGCAATTTTATTTTCCGTTGTTTCGATGCTATCCGTCATAATGAAAATGTTTCTGAGAACAAAAGACAACTCTCTCAGCGTATTCCGAATCTCACCGGTCCGGTGGCATCAATGACGTCACGTTGCAGCGAAATAAGGAACAAAACTGCTGGAAGGATCGATGCTGTCATGGCGACTGTACAAGTTGTTTTCTGTGCTACGCTAGCAAAATTTTGCGAAATGTTCGTACTCCCATCTCGTTCAAAGAAAAGATAGCATAAACAATTTATTTCTTGAACCAGTAGTAATAACTGGTCCGTTGACATGTTCACTCATAAGCCATTAACATATTGTTTTTACGTTGTGCTCATTACAAACAATACAGCAGAACTAAAGCAGAACACACCGCCATGACACAACAGTGCACGATGTTATTCGTCTGCTAATTCCCGCCCTATACAAGAACCAATCAGATTCACTGATGGCGGCTGATGGAGACTGCCACCACCTCTGCAAGTTGATGGCACCGGTGGAGCATCAATGACGTCATCGGTGGAATTCGGAACACCGTGATGCCATCGGATTGCTCACCGGTGAGATTCGGAATACAGCGTATTCCGAATCTCACCGGTCCGGTGGCATCGATGACGTCACGTTGCAACGAAAATAAGGAACAAAACTGCTGGAAGAATCGATGCTGTCATGGCGACTGTGTAAGTGGTTATCTGTGCTACGCTAGCAAAATTTTGCGAAATTTCCGTACTGCCATCTCGTTCAAAGAAAAGAGAGCATAAACAACTTATTTCTTGAACCGGTAGTAATAACTGGTCCGTTGACATGTTCGCTCATAAGCCATAACATATTGTTTTTTACGTTGTGCTCATTACAAACAATACAGCAGAACTAAAGCAGAACACACCGCCATGACACAACAGTGCACGATGTCATTCGTCTGCTAATTCCCGCCCTATACAAGAACCAATCAGATTCACTGATGGAGACTGCCACCACCTCCACAAGTTGATGGCACCGGTGCGACACCGGTGGAGCATCAATGACGTCATCGGTGGAATTCGGAACACCGTGATGCCATCGGATTGCTCACCGGTGAGATTCGGAATACGCTCATATGCTCTTTGACGGTGGAGGATTAGATATAACAGTAGAATAGTGTCCCTGAGAACAGAATGGCAACCCTTTGACGGTGGAGTGAGGCACGGTCGTCACGCGTTGCCTGAATTTACAGTGCAGTTCATTGTCTAGGAATCACTAATCCTACCTTTGTCCTTTGACTAAAGGAGTAAGAAACTTAGAATGTTCTCAACACATACTTTCAATTTTATGAATGAAGGTTTGACTTGAAACAAGAATTTGTCAGTATATAATTCTTGTAAATTTTTAAGGTTCACTATAAACGGAAATATTAATGTACTTTTTAATGTATGCGGGTCGGGATCAACGATTTAGGTTCACTATATCCGGATGTTCACTATAACCGAGTTCACTACATCCAGAGTATATATATATATATATATATATATATATATATATATATATATATATATATATGGTATAGTTTTCAATTATGAGTTAAGCATTTCAAGCTGCAACACTAAATCAAAGCCTTTCAAAGACAACATAACCTGAGAAACGAAATAGTAATGAATGGCAAAAGTCAGTGCGTTCAATTCTGTGGGTATCTCATTTTCCTATAAATAATAAAGAAATTACACAATTCTTCAAGCAGTCTACCCTCAACCACATTCCGTACCTTCCCGCAATATAGGAATACAACAGATAAAAACTAATTGTACATTATTAGATCAAATTGGGATGTTTTTCTTATTATTATACCATTTCTCCTTTAATAATAATATTTCGTAACTTCCCGCAATATAGAAATACAACAGATAAGAAATAATTGTTCATTATTAGATCAAATTGGATTTTTGTCCTATTACTCTTCCATTTCTCCTTTAATAATAATCGTATTTGTTACGATGGGAAAAAATAAACTGGAAGGCACCGCACAGTAATATCATCCTACAAGAATAACTTTCTTCGAATTCTACGGCGAACAATCCATGGAGCAAATAACCGTGAAATTTCCAGGAATTCGCCGTCGACGCTTCAGTTCTCAGCTATGACATATTGATGAATATAATGTAGGCCTAATGTTAACGCGTCATTCGGAAGTTTTGCATACAATTAAGGCAGTTTATATGCAGTTACCTTCTAATAACTTAAGTTACTGGAGACGTCTTAACCTGTAGATCTTCGCCGATATAATTAAATTAAGAATGATCACTTCATAATCGGACTACTTTCTGAACCGCTTATGAAAAAGTTGTCGGTTATTGACAGAGCGCAATCATTCTGATTAAACAGAGTAAATGTCAGGAGGAGATTGCAAAATGCGACATATCCTCCTAAAGCCTTGGTTTTTCTGAACTGACGCCTCGCACAAATCCGGACTACACGAGAGATTGTGAGTGGTTTCTATAACTGCGAGATGCGAGGTCCGGGTAGTCCGGATTTGTGCTAGGCGGGCCTCGAACTTCGCACGTCGCATGCGTCGGTTCAGAAAAACCAAGGCTTTAGAGTCCGAGTCAGTACATTGACCCTTCGCGAATCCAGCCATAATATGTTGACTGCAAAAGGAAGTATAGACTTGATTACTCTACTGCAAGGAGTCAAGCTAGTTGCATTCTCTCGTAATTTTAATGAAATTACTAAAATGTTTCTCAAGATAAAATATGAGCTGTAATTATTACTGATCGAACATCAATTAATAGCTTACTGTATATTTCTACTTTATAACACAGTGCCTTAGCCTGTTCATAAGTTCATAATCGAACTTGACGTCTTTTTCCTATAGTTTTATACATGGCGATTTTACTTACATGCTGTCCCGCCACAAACAAATACTGCGCGTACGGGAGTCGAGTTACAATTTCGAAAATGCTGCCTGAAATGCTGGAGTGTGTTTGGTTTTTGTTAATCCGATTTCAGAAGTCGTCAAACTGAGTACGTATCGAGGGGTCGCTAAACTAGAGTAATCTTCAGTTGTGTAATGTGCTTGTAATCTGTATTCAGAAGTAAAAGAAACCCACAGTAAGGTTCAATATGTATAATCTGTACTTGTTGTTTATTTATAAGTAATTGAAGAACTACAGTAATGTTCAATCTGCATAATCTGTATTTGTAATCTATTCAGAAGTAACTGCAAAACTACAGTAATATTCAGTATGTATAATATGTGTTTGTAATCTATTCATGAGTAACTGCAAAACTACAGAAATGTTCAAAATGTTAATGTGTGTTTGTAATCTATTCAGAAGCAACTGCAGAACTGACGTGGACAAATTATTAGGCTAATAGTTTTGTTAGTGACAAGGAGCAGAAAACATAACATAACGAAGGCTTAGTGCACACATGTTGTAAGTGTTAATTTCTTAATTTTGAGGAAAACAAATTTCAATACTTAATTACACTTCAATTAACATATATTCCCAAAAAGTAAACATAACATAGGAAACTCTTAGTATTCACTTCCCACATTTGTGTACAGTAAAGATACACCTCACAGGACTCCGATTTTGTACTTATCTCAATTTGACCGGAAAATGTACTTAATACATGTGTGCACTAAGCCATCGAATTAATATAATTCGTCATATCAAGTATCAGTATAATTCACAGAGTCCCTTTTGTTGTAAATATGATTGTTTACATTTTCTGGTATATTTGTCCAATGGTTAAGTATATTTTGTCTAGCTGTGTTGGTACTACTGGTGTTTTAATTATATACTGCAGAAGATATTCAACAGTCTGTTCTCCCGTGGCCTGCAAGAAGACCGAACATGAACGAAATTGAAAATCTATGATCTATACTGAAGAAGAAAGTGAACAAAAAGAGGCTTACAACAAAACATGGACTTATTTAAGCACTGTCTGATATCTGGCTAAATGATGCTGATATTCAAAGAAGTGTCAAACTTTCGTTTCCTGCATCCCTGACAAAATCAACGTGTTAATAAAGAATAAGGGAATGTTCATAAAATATTAGTAATATCCAGACTCAATTTTCTGTTCATTATTCCTGTGCAAAATACATTTTTGTTCGTTATTTCTGCACATATAATTAATTTAGTCTAATAATTTGTCCACCTCAGTAATGTTCAATATGTATAATCTGTGTTTCTAATCTACTGTATTCGGAAGTAACAGAAAAATTATAGTAATGTTCAATGTGTATAATCTGTTTGTAATCTATTCAGAAATAACTGAAAAACTACAGTAATATTCAATATGTATAATCTGTGTTTCTAATCTACTGTATTCGGAAGTAACAGAAAAACTATAGTAATGCTCAATATGTATAATCTGTTTGTAATCTACAGAAGTAACTGAAAAACTACAGTAATATTCAATATGTATAATCTGGGTTTGTAATCTATTCAGAAATGACTGGAAGACCATAGTAATGTTCACTGTGTGCAATCTGTGCTTATAATATGTATTCGGAAGTACTACACGCCCGTTGTAAATTGACCGGTGTTGATTCCAGGAACTAGCAGAGTGGGTCATCTCGCTCCACGAATGTTTTGATTTCCTCAATACTCCGCGCTTTGTAATCGACGATGCCTTGTATACAATGGCAGTGGCGACATTAGCGCTCAGCGGTCATGTAACATTGAACGCCTAGTATAACTGCATTTTATTATGCTTGCTATTTTGTAGAAGTGTTTATTTCATTAACAGTAATGGTGAATTACAAACTTAGAGAGGAATGTGCGGTGCTGTATTTTTACCGATAATATTGTCGATTAAAATACCTTATATTTCAATCAGTAAGTTGAATTAAAAGTTCTAGGTTATTTATGTTCCTTAGAGGCTGGACATGTTTTATAGAAAGTTATGTGAAATGAAATTAGTTATTTGATACATTTTGTTCCGTGTTCACATCGATCGTGTATAACATTTTCTACTTTAATAATCATAACAGAATGTTTACGTATGCGGTAATTGTGAACGTGAGTATGTAGATGAATAAACAAACAAGCTTGAATAATTGGTTGCAGGAAAATCCTGACCGATGCGATGCAGTAAATAAAAACTGTTATGAACATGTTACATTACATACGAATACAGTCTCATTATACATCTCACGAGATTCGTAATCATTGAGTCCTCTAACTGTTATCATTCATATTCCTCACCTATTATTCTAACAACATACTGTACGTAAATTACTTTATTGTACATCCAAATTCGAAGAAAAGTTTTGTTTTCAGCTTTTCACAAAAAGACATTTTCAAGAAGTAAGGTATCTGAATTTACACTTGACGGCATAAATAGCTAATTGAAAATAATTCTGTAGGAATTGACATATTGTCACTATTTGTATATTGCAATAAATTCTAATGTTGTTAGCTACCTTACAAATTCAACATTTAAAATTTATGGAATTTTTAAGAAGCATTAGTGGATCATAAAGCTCCTTTTCCTCCTGTCAGCTGTCTGACATGTCAACAGCAGGTCTACTGTGTCTTTTGCGCCGTCATGTAAGACTGGTGTAAACAGTTTCCCTTACATAAGCATAAACTCCAATCTGAAAACATGTACAGACCCAGAAAAAAAATTTAGGCCAACTAATTTTACTAAGTTCCAGATACAAGCATTGTGCATGTGCAGTAAATAAGAGCGCCAAAATGTATGCTACTTGTGGACAGTTTTACAAAGCTTGTTGCCTACATAGAGGAGACTCGGCCCATTTTTTAATTCCGTGTCTGTACACGACCATTGAGACGTGTTTTGTGCTTCCCTAGAGTCGACGGCAATTTGGAAGGCGGTAGTCTGCTAGCGTTTGCGTCGAGAGAGAAGATAGAGGGAGCAAGGCAGCGTACAACATTGCCACATCGTTCTTCACGCGCACGTGCAACACAAATAGCGCAGGAGAGAATTTAAATTATCAAAAGATAATAATGACCTTAGCCGTTGATTATTGTAAGCATGATACCAAACAAACCTTTTTTCCTTCACTAAAAGTATTCTTTGCACGGTTCTCAATCCCACAACACATGCTTCTGCAGTCGTTTCTTACGTGTTGGCAACGTTGCAGCCAGCATCAGGATGGCCGGCAGCGTTCTGCTCGTCAACGTTTTTAAAACAATTATACACCTTGAACTCTATTTTCCGCGCCTGTCTGTGCAATACTTGCCTTTTTACAGTATCTTCTTCTATTTATTTATCTTACACACACACACAGTAAATGTTAGTTTTACTCATTCAATGTATTGAAACAATCACACGTGAACACACGAACTCTGGAAGTACTTGTTATAGACTGATTCCGATTGGTTCTACTGTACAAGCTTGTGACGTCACATACCAGAAATGCTACATCGCATATAGCAGCCGACCGCCTTCCGGAATGCCGTCTAGTCTAGTCACCGTTAGCTTCATCTACAAATTAAATAATAAATCGAAATAATTAATTATAGGCTACACGGGCCATTTCCACATTCGCTCGCAGCCTTCAACCAGTCTCTGTACTCTAGTTTTCGTTATACTTCCAATAATTGTTATGTGGTCTTTTCTGAATCCGTGTATACTCGGCCACCTTTCTTAGTGTAGCATATTTTGCTGGTCACGATGGTATTTTGCTCCGAAATTCTTAGGAATTTTTTTATTTAATTTCCACTATTTCTCACAAATTTGGGAGCGGCGCGTTGTAGCGTCCCGGTTAAGGCATAACGCTGCAAGAAGAATGGACGCGGGTGCGATTCCCGATGAGGTCATGGATTTTTCCTTTGATCTAATCCTTTCAATCGCACTCTGGCCCTGGGGTCTACTCAGCCTCTAACAGAAATGAGCACCAGGGATATTTTCTTGGAGATAATGGCGGCAAGCACGTAGGACTGATAACCCTACTGTCATTAATGCCGACTGTCCATGAAGTTTGGAGCCTTAACCTCTCCCCACTCCTTGGGCCGATTTGGGTTGTCATGGGGTTGACTTTACCTTTACTTTTTACTCTTACAAATTGAGTCTCGTAACTCTCGTAATTTAACTCTCAGATAAATGGTATTTTATCCACCGATACCGTTCTCTTTCGGCAGTCATTTCCAACTGCCCAACCTGTGACGTAGGAGCGCGTTTTCCCTCTAGGGGCAGATCTGGAGGAATACATGAGGGAGGGTAATTGAATTGAATTGAATTGAAAGAGGAGATGTGGAAGGAGAAATTTAAAAGGTACGCAAAACGCGTCCTCGCAAAGGGTTCCGGGCTGAAAGAAACTGAATATGTGAGCTCCAAGCCTGTTGGCCACTTGTCTCACTCCGGGTTACGCTGCTCCACTGAAGGAGCTCTAGAAAATTTTGAAGGGGAAAAGCCGAAAATGGATGTAACCTCTTAGGTACCACATACGCAAAGGGAGGGAAATGTGATCAAAGTGATCACAGGATAAGACGAAGAAGAAATGGCGGTAGGTGTAACTCTGGAGTCGAGAAGACTCGTTTGTTTGCTGTTCAGGGAGGGTAATGTTATGTCTCCGCTATTTAAACTTCTGCATCCCTTCCACTGCCACTCCCCTTGCTCTTTCACCTATGCTTCCCCTCTCGAAGAGCACGAGCGCAGAGACATGTGACGTCACAGTGTCAGCAATTGGAAATTACTAGGCTGCAGTATAGTCTCCGTGCAGTAAAGTTTTAAAATTTTGCACTTTTTGGGACATCGTGAGTATGTATGTGTCTGTGTGTATAGTTTCTCACTCATGCTCGAAGAATGACTTACTTCGTACGTAAAAAAGTGCATTGTTCACGTTTTTCGACCCCCCCCCCAAAAAAGTCAGAATTATATGAACACTTAGAGAGACAATAAGCATTCACATGGTCGATGCTAATCATGTAGTAGTGGCATATTGTCACAACTTGAAGAATAGAGCATATAAAAGACGAGAAACGCCCTTTCAAGACAGAAATAAAATAACTTCCTTTACAGTATATAGATATTTTTACATAATGGATTTTGTTAAACAGATAAACATCGACGTCATAACCTTGGAAGTAGTTCAATATTTTCATATTGATGTTGAGTTTACCATGTCTTCAGGGGTCTTTATTCGTGAGGTATTCAGTAAGTTCGTAAAACAATAAGATACATAGATAGATGGATTTATTGAGCAATATTATACATACAGATGTACTATATTATCAGAATTTTCTCTTAAATCCAATGCACGGGTCTTCTGACCGTGCGTGCTGTGTAAAACAAGTCCTACTTTGTAGTGTCATCCCCCTCACCTATGATTAGATCCAACCACTCTCCAAAAGAACACACAGATTAAAATTAAAACGGCACAAACAAAACACATTATATAATATACCCTAACCTAAAACAGGCATAAAAGTATATAATTAGTAGTTACCATTATCCCTTCGTCAGTTCGCATCACAAACTTCAACAGCTGAAGTTCTAATCTGTCTCGCCTTCAAGAGGAACAATCCAGACTTTTTTTCGCATTCTCTATCCCCCATGAGGTCAAGACATACAAGCGAACTCCTATTCTGACTTAGCATCGAGGGTGGTAGATATTTTCTCCGGATATGTTCCAATTCGACACACATCAGTAAAATATATCTCCAGGAGTCCTTTCCCCCTCACAGTGGACAAAGGCACTATCTTCGTTGACAGCTTTATTACCCTTCCATGCCCCCAATCTTAGCCACGCTAAACCTGCTCTACTATCTATTGGTAGATAAGGGATAAATTGCCGAATTCATGCTTCCTCAGAATATAGGGGATTCTTTATTGTGTGAATATGTTCTCGTTTAAATCCAATATTTTTTTTTTTTTTGTTTTAATGAGTTAAATTTATCGTAATTCCATAAAAAAATATCCAGTTTCAATGTGCATAAACTTGAAACGACCTATGATAGACATTCCAACAAAAGTTCATATTATAGCTGAGAGTACGATTTTCATAGCTATGCATACGCCGTGGGTATTTTATATTAGTATTTAACAGGGACATAAGTGGATATACTATCGATATTTGATAGACTTTCCCATTGAAAACAATTACAGAAAAATATCAACTGGTTCCACTTTCTCTGAGGAAATTATATCAATTTTAATTTCCGTGTTGCGTAGAGAAGTGCTTTGTAAAAGATTAATTTCGTTAAATTATATTAGTTAAGCCCAATTCCTGAATCGGGTGACGGGCCCTCGGATCGCTCTACGCGTGACTTAAGCAAAAATGTTTCTGCACTGCTAGCAGAACGGCAGATGAGTTTGTCCAAGTGTGTGTCCATGTGAAATCGGACGGAAAATTAGAAAAATTTACCTAACAATTTGTAGTTGTCATTACTCATTATATTTGTTCTACAATTAGAATAGAGAAATATGGATATTTTTGCGAACTATGACATCCCTAGGTGTAATAATTTTCTTACAAAAATGACAAAGATTACGTTCTGATCTTCCAGAGGTTATATCAGCGTCGTGGGTCTGCCGAAATTTTGTGCCGCAAGAGTTCTTTTACATGCCAGTAAATCTACTGACTAGATGATATCGACCTCAGCCGGAATCAAACCCGCAACCTCGAGCATAGAATTTATTTCTTTATTGGGTTATTTTACGAGGCTGTATCAACATCTATGTTATTTAGCGTCTGAATGAAATGAAGGTGATAATGCCGGTGAAATGAGTCTGGGGTCCAGCACCGAAAGTTACCCAGCATTTACTCGTATTGGGTTGAGGGAAAACCCCAGAAAAACCTCAACCAGGTAACTTTTCCCAACCGGGATTCGAACCCGGGCCACCTGGTTTCGCGGCCAGACTCGCTGACCGTTACTCCACAGGTGTGGACCTCGAGCATAGAAGATCAGCGATATACCGACTACGCTACCGAGACACAGTACGAAGATGGTATAAACAATACGTAGTATATTGCAGATGATATTCAGGGTCGCTTAACCCATTATACAAAGCTTTGGTTTTATTCCGTTGAACACTGATGACTGATCTGTGCTATATTTGGCTTCATATGTTTACTATAATCCAAAACTATGTGGAGTGGGTTACGCGACCCTGCATATCTGCAATGTAGGCCTATTACGTATTGTTTACACCATCTTGAAGTCAAACAACTTCATACTATGAACAGGAACCTTGCCGTCAAAGAATCATGCCGTTTATTAACGTTATTTTTTATCAAAATGGCCGACTTGATGCAATTTTGAAAAGCTCTTGACGGGCTTAATTGAAATACTGAATAATAAATATATAGTGTCGTTTAAAAAAATAAAGTTAGTGCTCGTATCTCATTAATCCTTGTACAAAGACTCGTGATGCCACACTTCGACTACTGCGATATTATATTAAGTAACCTAAATGCAAATTTGAGCAGCAGGCTACAACGTGGGCATAATGCGTGTGTCCGTTATATTTGCAATATTCGTAAGTATGATCATGTTTCCCCGTCTTTCCAAAATCTGCCTTGGCTGCATTCTCTTATTCTCTTATTTCAAATTCTGCGCACCGCTAACCCAATCTATTTGGCTTTTCATTTTCAAAATGTATCCGCATAATCAGCTAAGTACCAGGTCTCAACATAACAATTTACTCATTATACCCAACCACAAGACATCTTTATATTCTTCATCCTATACAGTTTCAGTTGCTAGAAATTGGAACTCGCTTCCGAGTGATGTAAGGAGTTGTTGGACAATAACTTCATTTAGGTCAAAATTACATAAATTCTTACTTAACAGAATAATTACTGTTTAATATTTGTTAGTTATGATGAAACTAACATCTGTTCATTCTTATTATCATTAATTTTTCTAAATTGAATACAAAACCTATAGGCCTAATGGCAAAATTTCATTACATTAATATTCTCATTATATAAATATATATTACAGTTATATTTTTTCTCCCTATAACATAGTTCTAGTAAAGTTATATTAAACTAATTCTCATCATTTTACTAGCGATCTCAAATTAATTATAATTGATTGAATTAAATTTGCTCATAAATTAAGTTACTACTTTATCGTATAGGTTTTATGTAAATTTAAATAAACATGTACTAGTCGTTAAGGGTGCTATGCATAGACATTTCGCTAGCCCGCGCTACTAGCGTGCTAAACTAGCCCCGGCTATCGACTGATTACTTGTACAGGATTCATATCATGTCGCTAACACTGGTTTATGAATACGAAAAACGTTAATTCGCTGATCATCCACCGGAAGTCCGCGCTAAGAATGTCTATGAATATAGCTCTGAAACTTAACTGAAGAATGTTGCTGGAGAATCTTTTAAGTGTAGTGTAAATATTCGTAATTTAAATATGTATTGTATTGATTAAGGCTTGGTGAGTGGAAGAGAAGGCCTTACGGCCTTAACTCAGCCAGCGAAAATACAACATTCTATTCTATTCTATTCTATTCTATTAATAAATAATGCTATAAGATTGCCTCCCAATCAGTATTATTTGCTCCTATCAGTTTTACACCTTTTGTATGAAACAATTTTTCATTTGGTTCTTGCGTACAAAGTTATTTAGAATGGTCAAGATAAATGGGACACTTTGTATAATTGCAATTATAAATTATTGTAGGCTACAGTATAAGTTGAAGTATACGGTCCATATTTAGTTTTCTACAAATGCCGTAATACGTAATAATCTACGTGCTGTTTTCATATGATTTTTTCTTAAGGTGTAATGAATTTCGGCATAAGCCCCAAAAGAATTGGGCCATGGACCCTCCTATTCTCCGATAATTCTTTCGAGTTCCCAAAATGAAACATTCACTTTTGCTAGCAAATTATTCTTGGTTTTGTTGATGAGCTTCAAAAAGTTCGGTGCAACTCCACACTCTAACATTGGTCACCGAGTTGAGACTGAAGTGGGTCGCCTCGTTGTGATGACCCTCTACTCCGCCTGGATGTTGCGGTAGGGAACGTAGCTGTCGTCGATGTGTCTATATTTGCTGAATGCTGAGCTTGATTGGATTTCCACCCCGTCAACGCGTACTAATGTGACGTCCAACTTCCGCATTTCACGTGCAAAATTTTCCTATATCTCTGTTCGGTGGAATGGTGTGACTGAAGAGTGACAGGTGGTCTTCTGGATAGAAACACACATAGATGTTACTATCAGCCCCAAGAACCTTTCAAGGAAGCGTTTTCATATACATTCTGCGTCAACGTTTTTGGCGTTTGAAATAAGTATTGAGAACGTTAATTGCTAGTGTTTTACCTTTACCGTAGTCAGTCTGACAACTGTGTTTTACAAATGGCTGATGTGATGTGTATAGGAAGTGGTACCATTCTCAGCTGCACTAGCAACATGCTCACGAACTGGGCATTATACTCTAGGACACACGCCAAAAACGCTGGCGCCAGCTTGTACTGTACCTATCTTTCAGGTTATTATATCTGCCTCTGTGCCTCTTCTGCATACATTATAATCGCTTGTCATATTACTTTGCTATTTATCAAGTCGTTCATAATGACATTCTGAATTTACTAGCCACTTTTCAATCAAACTAAAGCACTATGAAATCAACAAGTTCAGGAGGAAATATATTTCATGGAGTAGGAAAGAGTGTGAGAAGAATGGAACACTTTGTTACAAAAAAAAAGTATCATAAATATTCGTACAATCTTGCCATACTTTTCTAATTACATTCTCCAAAGGAAGAAATTTTAATTGCTTATTTGACACTTTCAATGAAAAATATTTTTTTTTACAGAAAAGTCCTTTTTTCTCTCTCGCGGAAAGCTATACGATTATGTTATTTTATGGGGACACTCAACTAAATTTTGGAACTTTTTTCCTATTTGAACAATCTTTTTCAATTTTGGAGAAAAAGTTTAATATACACATGGAAAGTAACATGCAAAATCTCAGCTCATTAAATCTAATACTTTTCAAAATAAAAAATATTTCAATTTTTAATCAATCATTAATTTAAATATCACTTTTAATTATCATTTTTTATTTTTTGGCTTTGTGCATTTGACTGTGACTTCTCAATGAATAGGGAAAGAATTCTGCGTATTGATTTAGTTCTGTCACGTAAATTAGTGTAGAAATTTAATTTTTCATTTCTATGACACTTTTTATGCAATTTTTAAGTTGAGTGTCCCCTTAATAGAGTAATTCGTGTACCAGTATGAACCTCTTTAAGCCCTGAATTTTTGCCTCAGGAAAATTTCACTGAAACGATAAATTTCGTAGATTTAATTACTTCATAGAAAAATAAATAATTTTTGTTCTTCTATTTCCGTTATATGTAAGACTAATTTAATTCTGAAAAACGTTATTTAAATATATCTGTATGTCCACAAATTCTTATCAGAAGTTTTCGATTGGACGCAAAATTATGTGAAAAACAAATTTATTTCTTTGATATTGGATTGATGTAAAAGTTTGGAGCCTGGCGTTTTCCTCTGTTATATTAACCTCAACTAGTATTGATTTTTAAATGTACGTTAAGATATCTATCAATATGGCATATTGACCCATAGATATCAGTTGAGGGTTAAGTTTTTATTTGAGATGAATATACTACAGAAATTAAACAGTAATATATTCTCTTACATTATCTATGAATCTCTGCCAACGCTGGAGTAGTTAATCGAATCTGCGTGTGAAAAAAATTTCTGGTTTGGAGTTAAAGAAGCCGTCAAGTTAAGTTAGTAAAGCATCTTCGTTATGGAAGGAGTTCCCTTGAAGATTGTTGGATAGAGAATGGAAAAGTGTAAATATTAGTGTGCAAGATCTGGAGAACGTGAGGGTTGTGGAATCACCTTCCAACTAGAATACTGAATAGCTGGTTCCGTTATGTCAGCTGAATGCTGGCGTGATTATCGTGTTGCAGCAGCACTTGATGTAGCCTTCCCGATCGTGTTTCTTAAATTACGGCCGTAACAAGTCTGAGTTGTTGGCGATAAATGTAAGCAGTAATGGTTGCATTTCTGGAAAACAAGTGGTACTACATGACGCCTTCTTTATCGCTCCAGAGACATAACATCATCTGCGAATTGACACTAACTTTTGTACGGGATGATGTGTGTTGAAAAGACGAATCGATTTTCTTGCAATGCTTTCTCCGATGGCATTCTTCCCTTACACGGCACAAATATTTCGAGCTGCCTTTGCTTTTCTATTAATCTCAAATGAAGAATATATCCGAAACTTTCGTCTCTTTTTCCATTTGACACTCCATCTTCTTTAGCTCACAAAGTTTCTTAAAATCCGCAAAGTTTAAACAGTATCAAGCACAACACTCCAAATGACAAATGACAAACGACAAACGATCTCCTAACAAGGCAATGTAGTGATGGCGAATAAAAACGCTACAAACTTGTGCATCAAGCTAATATCACAGTCTAGTATATACAGTCACGAAGATTGAGTTGATGAGGGTACTAGGAGCAATCAACTGTGCAGGTACTATTTCGCATTGTCTGTGATGAGGCGATAGTAGCGATCCTAGTGGTTAGCAACTATTTATGGATGCATATTTCTTACATATTAAGCTTCGTGACTGTATATACTAGACAGTGCCAATACAGAACAATAATTTTTGAAGATATTTTGTCTGTTATAAATTCAATTAGCACTTTATCTTGTTAAATAATGAGAAGTGGTTAAAGCCGACTTAGAATAAATCGCCAATTTTTTAATTTTTTTTTCTAAATAAAAGCCTGTTAATGTTTATTAAATATTATGTTTCATGTGCATACATCAATGTAAATTGAACTGACACACAGATAATGAAACTGAATAAAATTGTTCATTATAAAGAGGAAATAATTTAAGGTCATCTTAACGCACTTACAGAATAAAATACATTTCTCAAGATCATTTCGATTTCTCTGATATCCCAAACTCCTTACGATAAAATTAATATTACCTACAACTTTTATTACTCTGCCACAGGATTTCCCCATGCATCATTTTAGTTTTCAGGTTATTTCACTTTGCGTCCTTTTATTTCACTACACCAGGTTCTATCATTTTTGACATGTAATTATTTAGCTAGCAACAGCCTTCAATTAAGTTCTTTATGCAGTCACTTTCAATCATCTATCATTACAGTGGGTGCCAAGTAAGTGTCAGAACGTGCAATACTGATTCTCTTTAATTTTTAACTCGCCATTCATTTCACATTGCCTCTGATTGAGGTTCTAGCTGATACGTACATCTATTATCAGGCAGTACATCTCACTTGATATGTGTCAGTGAAAATACAATTGTTTGCATCGATCGGAAGTACGATTACTGTAATATGTAGCTAGACAGCGATGTATGCAATTTTGGAAAGGAACTGGCCACCCTACCCTATTATCTTCTGGCCTAGTTGCCTCAGAAGTGGTGTCTTGTTGGTATCACTTGTGACGTTCAGACCTGTTTTCGTACAGTTGACTAAACAACATCATCATTTATTTCACAACTTGCTCAATTATTAAACTGCTGGTAAAATTGTAACTCAGTAGACACTTTAGAACTCGTGGAAATTCTCAAAATTACATATATAATATGCAAAAATTCAGAAAAGCTATAAGAGGAATGTTTTAAAATTTTAACAAATTTGACTTCTTTTCTTACTTTAAAATATGTTTGTAGTTACATGACAATAAAATATTATTCGTATAATTCCATTAATTCAGTATGGTGAAATACATATTCGGCTAGAAGTACTCTGGGCTCGGATTCAGTTTCTGACTAAAAAGTGGATATTTTTCTCCTTCGCATAGAGTGTGGGTCTATTTGTCTTTTATTAAGCTGTGATCTTACATAATGCAGATTAAATGACCACGAGTGAATGTTCAGTGTTATTTTATTATCCTCACTATAGAAAAGACAGATGCAGCCAATCTTTGAAATAAAAATGTACTGTTGTGTTTAGATAGTTTGGCCGGTCATAACATTCTGCGCAGTAAATGAGCCAAGTCCATTTGATATTGATACGGAAAAAAGGGATGTATGGGTTAGTCGCTGTACAGCTCCTTTGGAGTTCACTTCTTTCCTTATGAAATTGTGTAGTATATTAACTATTGCAGAAACATTATTATCGCAATGGAACTAAAAATGCATTGTAGTTTATTGTGAGTGGAAGAGTGAAAAGAGAAGACTGCATTGTGTTAGTACCAGCGTTTGGATAGCAGTGAGTGGAAAACTATGATCGCCCATGGAGTGTAAGTACGTGACCAACGCTTTTCAACCATAGCTGTAAATTTTCTCTCTCTCTCTCTCTATATATATATAAGGCCGGAAGGGGAACATCCCTGTGCACCACGACCTGAGGTCTATTGTGCGCCCCTGGGATGAGTTGCAAGCTCACCGACCCCACCTACGCCGAAACGACCCAACCGCTAACACTCTGACGACCAGTCCCGCCATCCTTCCAAATCCGTGTACCTTTCCACGCCAACAGGCCCCCCAACATTCTCCCTTCAAACGGTCTGAAATGTAAACCCCCTCTCGCGTCTCCTCAACGGTCTGAGGTGTAAGCCCCCTCGCGTCGGAAGGGCAGTGGGTTCCACTGTTGGCCACCATTAGCTGTAACATACATAAGCATGCATGCAGTTCTCCTCCTTCCCCTCCTGTCCCACTGAATCTGCTGAGAAAGTAACCCACTCCACAACACTCCTGCCAAAATGTTCGCGCTATCTAAATACAACAGTATGTTTCTTTCTGAATAGAAGTGGGACTTTTGGATGACTTCTATACCGGACGTTACCTGTTAATATTTTTGTTTGGTTTCAAAATTTGTGAATAATTCAAACAAATGTATAAGAAGTTTTTATTATCACATTTTACTTTTGTAAATTTAGTTATTAAGTAACTGAAGAACAGAATAAAATCACGACAATTTTGTTGTACACCCACTCGTTAACAAAACATGCAAGACTGTTACAACTGTTTTACATATAATTGGAGTAACTGCAGGACGAATCATAACAGCATGCCTAGCCTCTGGGAATTAAAATCCCGCAGGTCTCACTGTCTGCAGGGCACAGATGAGACTGCACTGCTCAGTTGTTTGCTAATGTTCAGTGTGCACATGCTCATTAAAGTGTATGAAACAAACATGATACTCACATATGAGGTCGTGCCATGCGCCATAAAGCCCCTGCCGATAGACAGGTCCCATGAGGTCACTGTAGAATACACGGACAGTTGTGACGTGCAGGGGTTCTAGTCTGCGCCTGTGGTCTTCACAATTCATTAATTCAGATACCAAATAAAATCTCTGTTACATGTTAGTATTTTTTTCTAGTGAGCCTACATGTTGCTGTTTTAATTGTTTTATCTTAACGTCAAACTAAGTCTTTCTCCGCACTTAGCATAAGGGGTTACTTGGGAATTTATCACCACAATAAAATGGAATCACTGATTAACTTTACAACTTCTTTACTGTTTCAACGTTTAGGGAAATTACCTGGCTGACTGGTTTCCAAGTGTTATCCATCATTGTCCAAAGCCAGTGAAAATCCCGCGCTATCTTCTGGTTTCATGTTATGGTGGGATGTGTTCATGATTGTGTCGAAAAGAGTATGTGTTTTGAAATTGAGTTGAATGTTCAGGATGTGCTGGGGATGTGTTATTGCATGTTTGTAAATTTGGACAGATTGGAAGATCTTTCAAACACGTTACATGGAACATATCACAGCCATAACCAAACTACACAACAATTCAACCTACTCAAAACACATCACAAACTCCAATCACAAATACAGGAGCGTTGACACCTACATGAAAATACTAGGCCTACACATCCAGCCAAAAATCCAGAAACTTGACACTCTCTAGAACAATATGAAATTTAAGATAAACATGCGATTCTTTCATACTTTTGTCTGTTTTTATAACAATATTTTAATTCATTCATTCATAGTGTTCTGTCTAAGGGCAGGTGTTACACTGCAAACCAAGCATTCCGTCTTTCCTATTTTCTGCTTTCCTCTTTGTCTCTTCATATGATCCGTCGTCTATCATCTGATACCTTTGTTCTGTCCCGAATTCTTCTCCAGTTTACCATTCCTTCCACTGCATTCTTCAGTAGGCAGTTTCTTCTCAACCAGTGACCCAGCTAATTCCTTTTTCTCTTTCTGATCAGTTTCAGCAACATACTTTCTTCATCTACTTCCAACACAGCTTCTTTTCTTACTCTGTCCATTTCACATACTCCACCCTTCTCCATATCCACATTTCAAATGCTTCTATTCGCTTCTCTTCACTTCGTCGTAATGTCCATGTTTCTGCCCCATACAGTGCTACACTCCACACAAGCTACTTCACTAGTTTCTTCCTTAGTTTGTTCTCCAGAGATCCGCAGAAGATGCTCCTTTTTCTATTAAAAGCTTCTTTTGCCATTGCTATTTTCCTTTTGACTTCTTGGCAGCAGGTTAGGTTACTGCTTATAGTACACCCCAAGTATTTGAAGCTGTCCACTTGCTCTACTGTTTCATTTATAATTCCTAAGTTTACCTTCTTTATCTTCTTCCTATGAACATGGTCTTTGTTTTGTTGACATTTATCTTCATTCCATACTGCTCACAGCTGTCATTTAGCTCCAGTAGCATATTCTTTATTATCTCCTCTTTTGCTAACAACACCATATCATCAGCAAATCTTACACACTTTATTCTTCTTCCTCCTACTATCACTTCTCCCATGTTCTTAAAACAGTTCTTCACTAAATCCTCCAAATAGATGTTGAACAGGGTAGATGATAAAGGCATTCTTTTCATACTCCTCTCCCTATTTAATTTCCTTCTGACATTTCTTCTCCTATCCTAACTTTGACTCGTTGTTTCATATAACGGTTACTGAACAGCCCCCTCTCTTTCCAATCCACGCCAGTTCCCTTTAGGATACCAATCAGTTTATTCCAATCCAATCTGTCAAACGCCTTTTCTATGTCCAAAAATACTATATACAGCTTGCCCAAGTCAAGTCTGCGAGTGGGGATATCGGGATGGAATTTAGAGGCAAAACATAGTTGCCACATAGGTCACTTGACGCTCAGATTTCAACGTGTGCACATCGTTTAAAATACACTATGGAGCGCACGCATTTTCTGTCCTTGTCTTCAGATAAAGGCAACAGTTATGCTGTCTCCAAGCCTCCCCCCCCTCGTGCAACTTTCTCTCCTACGCCCATGCTTGCCAATCGGAACGCCAAACCTCACTGTCAAGGAGAAGTAGAAGTACAGTCTATTTCAAAGCGTCTTAAATTGTTACCGCTCTATGAACTGAAGCGCAGTAGGAAAACTTTACTGTCGTATGAGACTGTATGGGTCTCCTCTCGTTACCGCCTCCTTTCATTACAGAACTGCCTCCAACTTCCCCTCTCGGCTCGCAGACTTAGCTTGGTCGGGCTGTACAGTTCTTTATTCTTCTGTAAGTATCTTTCGCCGATTGTTCGTAGCAGTCCAATTGCATCTCTCGTACCTTTTCCCTTTCTGAAGACAAACTGCTCTTCTTCCAACTTCTTCTTCCATCTTAGAATATAAACATCGATTCAATATTCTAATAATGTATATTTTTATATTTGTACAATGTGGAAAACATTAAATCGGAATAAGATTGACTTCTTTAAGCAAATTTTAATTATCCGCTTTTGAAGCAATATTAATGGAGAAAGGATAAATGTTGTTGTTTCTCCCCGTCAAGTACCATACTGGATGACAGAATGAACCAAACTTACATAAACTAATCGAATATTTGTATGGGTATATGAGTGAAGAATTACAAACTTATAAATTGTAGTCTGATACATAAAAAGAAACATGTTTTTCCCACTTAAATGCTTGTCATTAATATTTCATAAGTACATCTCTTGAGTAGATTGCTTCAGTATCTAACACTTGCTATCATCATTAATTGAACAATAAGCAATATGTATTCATTCATTCATTCATAGTGTTCTGCCCAAGGCCAGGTCTTTCACTGCAAACCCAGCTTTCTCCAATCATTCCTATTTTCTGCCTTCCTCCTTGTCTCCGCATATGATCTATATAACTTAATGTTTATCGTCTATATCTTCTTTTGCCCCGAACTCTTCTCCCGTTCACCTTTCATTCCAGTACATCCTTCAGTAGGCAGTTTCTTCTCAGCCAGTAACCCAACCAATTCCTTTTCCTCTTTCTGATCAATTTCAGCATTATTCTTTCTTCACCCACTCTTTGCAACACAGTTTCGTTTCTTATTCTGTCTATACACTTCACACATTCCATTATTATATATAATTTATCACAAGATTTTTATTGTTATAAATCACTTACATTTAAGGAAAAAAGGATCAAAATAGCCTTCGAAATAAGTAGGCTAAATTTGTATGTATACTAGTTCAGTCGTTATTATTTTGTGTATTCCTGAATTATGGACTTTGTTTTCGTGTAATTTACCTTTCAGTGCATTCGTGTCATGTACAAGTAATTGACAGAGTAAATATTTTAATATGTGTGCACACTTACGAATCTGGGGAGTTTTGGGTTTGGGGAATATGAGAGATGAGGCGATCATTTCCAATGCAAAACTTTGTTCTCTTTCAATGCCACAATTACAACTTGGGATCAGCGTTGTCATGATGAAGAAACATGCTCTGGGTTCAAGAGTACCCACAGTTTGTTTCTAATGTCAAGCTTTAAATCGTGCACAGCAAATCCGTATGTGTGACGTTAAAGGAGCAGTCCGCGATAAAATTAAGTTGGCTTTAAACAAACACGTTTTTCAATCTAAGTAGAATTTAATTTGCCGCATGTCAATGCGAGGCATGGTTCTTGAGTTACTGACTCCGCACAAATACTTATGACGTCACAGCCACTGAACTGGTGTGATTGAGTAGCAGACCGAGAACATCGGCGAGTGCAGCGCAGCGCTTTGTATTAAAATAAATAATCTTCTCTTGTCGTAGTAAACGTGAACAGAATTTCGGACTTAGTTATGATTGTGTGAAGTCTTGTTTGCTTTTCATTTAATCATAAAACCAGCACATACCAAAGTTGTGGTTTTATGTAGACGTATTTTCTTTTATATGAACGATTTTGAACTACAGTAGACTAAACAGAAGAAATTGTATCGTAATACAGTTTAAAATGCCGTGATGTTGTGATTTTTCGTGTTCAGAGGGAACAACAAAACAGAACATGAAGAAGGGGTATAATTTTATGTATTTCCGAACAGAGAAAAGTTACTACAAAGATTTAAAACATGGGTGAAGAAAATCAACAGAAAAGGTTTTAAATATCGAAAACTACTGTTGTGTGTTCAAGTCATTTCCGTGAAACTGATTTTGAAGAATCGTCTTTACTAAAACGACGTTTAATGAAATACAATAGAACTCCTATGAAAATTAAGAAAACTTCTGTGCCTTCCCTATTTTTGAAAGGAGAATCTCCCCAAGACACTTCTGATACTACGCGCTCCTCTGCTTATAAATGAAAGAAGGTCGTCGAAGAAGTAATAGCAAGTTGCAGTGATCCACCTATAGCTGAAAATATTGACGTGTGTGTGGTTCTCGATGAGGCTGAAAATTCACAGGAACCTAATATAAACAAAGCTGTGCAGTGTGAGATAGGGTGCGAGACGCTAAGAAATGTATGTGGTGAATCAGATGTGGGTGAGCCAGAAACTGACTTAGATCTTTTAAAATAGGAGAAGAAACTTCAAATTCTAATTCATCGGGTTCCGAAGACGCTGCACATGAAACAGAAAGTAAATAGGGAGTCAAAAAGTGTTTTTTTTTATTCTGGTCAGCGTTACAAATTTTGTTTTTCTTCTGTAATATTTGTCATTCCTCTTTTACAAATATTTGGTACAAACAATAGGACCATTGCTGAAATTTAATGCAGTGTGCCAGAATGCCCGTAATTGGAAGTGGAAGTCCGAACAGAGGTGAAGCATAGCAGTGAGTTCTGCGTTATACTTGTGCGATATAAGATACAAATTGTTTGAAAATTAAAAAAAAAAAAACAACTATGTTTCATCGGCAAGACAACATTTTATTAAATAATTTCAAAATTCGTAGAACCAACAGTCAGATGTACTTATTTTCAGATTCATGAACAACTTATCAATTCCCTAAAAGATAAAAACGTGCGAATCGCGGTGATGACCAATTTGACTCAACTAATTACAGTGCAAAATATGTGACTTACAGTGTGATGGACCTCGATTCAGATAATATTATAGACTTCGTAGTTCTGTAAAAAGGTCTAATTGTAGCGAAGCAGCATGCGAAAATGTTCTAGATCGCCTAAAAGAAAAAAATGAACATTACCCTCTTTCTATCGGACCGCCATAGAGGAATTAGGAAATTGATAAGGACCAAATATGATTGGATGGGCTATCAATTTGACATTTGGGACATGACAAAAAGCTTAAAGCCGCCGCACAAATGTGGAAAGAGAGCATCATAAATCACCTATGTGGTCTTGTGCTACATGTGAAGGTGATTCTGACGACTTAGAAGACAGATTCATTTCTGTATTAAATCATGTTTGTAATATACACGAATGGGGAGAAATAGAGACATAATAAAAATGTGCACACATTCACTCTTACAATAGTGAGAGGGAATGGATCGAACCTGGATCCAGCGATTACAATGCTCTGAAAAAAAGTTGTATGTAACCCTGCCCTTTTAAAAGACCTAAATCAGTCTAATCAATTTTGTCACACCAGCAAATTTGAATCATACGATAACGAGAGATTGCTTTACACTCCTAAGAGAAAACACTTTCCATATGGTGGAATGGTAACAAGAACTATGATTGCGATAATGGACCATAATTACAACGTGAAAAGAGATGTAACTGGCTCCAGACTCCAGTACTCTAAAGCCACTAAACGATGGGTGGAAGACAAAACATACAGCTGGAAGAAAAATGCGTGGAGAGAAGATACTATACAGAAAAATGTCTTGGAAGTAGTTCTGGTTATCAACAAAGCTCGGAACTTGGGGACTTGTGTCTTTGAACGTGGCTAAGCGACCGGACTTCAATGTCAACAAACTCCCGCTTCCAGCACAGAGGTACTGTCAGGTCTGCTATAAAAGTGGTTCCTGGCTGGAACAACATAATGATAATATTATGGTAGGTTGAAACACGTAATTTTATAGCACGTATATAAATAAACATGCAAAATACATCAAATTTATAGTTCTGCTCTGTACATTTCATTACAGTGTATGACTACATGCATTCGAAGATTTTCGAACCCATAAATTCTTCGTCTGTTAGTTAAACATGATTTGAAACGAAGGAAACTTATTTCCACGTCACATGAAGTGACGGGAGCAAACTTTAATTTTTTTTATTTTATTTATTTTAACTAGCTACCTAGTGAGTAAAAATTGCATTTATAAAATAAAAATGTTTCTAGCCACTACCGTAAGAGTCAGGCTCGTGTACGGTGTGGTCTTAGTGAATAATATAACATAAAATTTACAAGGACAGTTTACTAAATACAGTAAGTAACTTAATTCAAACCAATAAATACAACACAAGAGCAAGAATAAAGAAGAAAGAGAAAACGAGAGAAAAATACACATTTAATATAAATTGGCAATCCGACAGAAGCCAGTGATATTCAATAAAAACATGAATACAGTCGATAGAAATAAAAGGTAAAAAAAGTACATTTGTTACTATTATACATCATGGATAATTTTACAAATTTCTTTTTTAAAAGTTTCAATTTTAAAAAATTTCAAATTTGGAAAATGGTTTGAAATTTTATTATAAAGTCTTGGGCCTAAATAAAATACTGAATATTTTCACTGTCACTGTTTCCTGTTCGATTTTCAGCAGATCTCGTATCTGAGAAAGATAAGTATATCTTAAATTGTTCTCGCAAATAGTTTTCAATTAGTGTATCACTACTAGGGAAGGTCCCTCTACGACTTGATCCATGGCTATGGACAAATTTTCCATCAATTTAAAGGACAGCAATGTCTTTCAAAGAATGCCCGTTTCCAGCTCTAGTTTATGTGTGGCACAACTTAAAAAATATAAACTCTGCATTAGAAGAAAATAATGTATCTCCTCAGAATTCCTCCCCGAAATTCTGTACCTAAAATTTAAGAAATGTATTTTCAAACTTCCATAACACCCATTCGAATAACACGTATTTCCTCATTCCTCAGACAGACCATTTACCTGTAATTCTCTTAGTGTCATTGGCTTCGACATGACACATTTTCTTCGTTCGTCTTCTTGCCATTCGTTGTGACTACTTTCTTAGTACATACGACTGTCCCTGAGCACTTGCAGCTTGAGCTTTGTGTACGCTGTACCTGTAACCTTACTCAAGCGCACGACACACAAGTCCCCAAGTTCCGAGCTTTGGTTATCAACTGCCGCAATTCTATGATCCACATGTTTTAGAGGTTCCCCCAAACATAGCTTCGTGCCTAAACCGTGTGACGCAACAACTATGACGCAATAGAATAATATAAACCATGTACTAATTTATTGTTGACGTGAGATAAACACGTATTTGCAGTCCATTCATAACGAATATTTCACGTCTCACATACATTCACTCACTCAGTGAAGGCGTTGACTTAGGTTATAATGGATCGACATATTAAACCTTTTCAGTTTGAACCCTTACCAGATCCAAGTTCTAATCACTATGCGTACGAAATTCAAAATGGGTAAGTTATTATTATTATTATTATTATTATTATTATTATTATTATTATTATTATTATTATTATTATTATTATTATTATTACAGTATATGCATGTGATAGGTCCTAAGTGTATCAATAATAACTGACTGTAACGTATGAATATATATTTACTCGTTCTACGCTGTATGTCAAACGGAACTACAACGTAGTCTTATGAAGCGATCAGTGGTTATGACGTCAGAGCTTGCAGTAAGACCTTTAATATTTCGCAAACTAAAAGGCGTAGAGCGATGCGACAAACGCCGTTAATCCAAGGATTACTTTGGTAAACATCCTATAATATAATCGAAATATGCAATTTTATCGCGGACTGCTCCTTTAAGAACTAGGGACCGTATTCTGTTCCAGGGCGTACGGAGATAAGGTTAGTTCCTCATAGACTATATTGGTGTGACGTCATATTTGGCCTGTGGCACAGATATTATGAGGGAACACTTGCATCTTGTGTGCGCTGCAGTTGACGTTCTATTCATGATTCAAAACTAGACCTTGAAGACTACTGAAAATGCTTTCTACTAATAAAGATTGACACTACGATGACCTTTCCTACAATTTAAATTATTTTATACATCTTGATTACACAACTTTTAACACTATATCACTTTGGAAAACGTATTATATATCATTCACGTATTAAATGTTTTGTTACCTTGTTAACATGTTTCGGACTGCTATCGGCCATCATCAGAACTGGTCGTTACTGGTCTTGGTGCCTTTTGTTTCGTTTCCACATCACAGTCATAACAAAATTACAAAACACTTCCACATACGCAGAACACATCACAAATGCTAACCACACATACAGAGACATCAATACAGACATGGAAATAATACACATCCAACCAAAAAGCCAGAAACTAAACACACTAGAACAATACAAAATATACAAACGCACAAAAACACATCCAAATGAAATTCTCAATACACAGCTCAATTTCAGAACACACACACACTCTTCGACGCCACATTACATTAAACAAACACACTCCCACAGGAAACAAAACAAAAGGCACCAGACCAGCAACGACCAGTTCTGATGATGGCCGATAGCAGGCCGAAACATGTTAACAAGGTAACATAATATTTAACATGTGAATGATATTAAATTATTTGTTAATTTATTTATTTGATTTATTTTTACTGTTACTGGTAGAGTTAAGGCCATAAGGCCTTCTCTTTCCCTCAACCAGTATAAAAGTACATATCAAATATAAGTATCGATACAGAAAACAGTGGAATAGTAATAATAATAATAATAGTAATAATAATAATAATAATAATAATAATAATAAAATGTAGATGTGTTTAGTTACTTGTAATTCTAATAATTACAATTTAGTGTTAATTAAGACAATTTGGATTGAAAGAATGGTTAACATAATGAAGGAAAATTGATATAGTAAAATAATTACTCTACAAAAGTAACATCTGAAGAAAGATCATATTCTAGATACGAAAAGTAATCTTTATAACAATCGTCTTTTGAAAGTAATCAATATCTGATAGCTCTTTACTTTATGTACATTACAATACGCTATTTTCACTATTACATTATCATAATGAATGAAGGCTTGTATTGATCAAACATTAATAAAATTACACTATTGTACATAATTTACAAAATAAGTAGGCTATAGTATTACGAAATAAAATGCTTTGCATTACAATATACAACACTATGTATAAGCTTGATAGTGTAAATAATATTTTATCAACGTAGGTCTACATTCTTTATTATAGTGTAAATAGTAAAAGTGTGTGTTCTACTGTACATAGTATAAATAATTTAAGTTGTAAATGTTAGTGTAATTGTTATAGTCGTCCATGTTTTTTTCTGTCCTACTTGATGAAACAAGAGTCGCGTGAGCCATGAGTCGAGTGCTTCGCTTGCTAGAGCACGTGCGTCATCTATTTAAAAACTCCAGTAATGCTTAATCTTGCAGCCTCCTGGGACAAAGTACGGTCCCTGTTGATAACTGTGGCTCATTCAGTCATTTTTGGTTCAAAATTTGAATCTTGTCGATCCAGCACGCTTTTTTCAGCACATTCGTGGAAACAGAATTACTTTATTTGAAGATAACAGGTACCGCCACTCATTACTGGTCAATTTGGTCTTGACATGAAGGTGATAAATCCAAGTTTCGTTGCCGGTGACAAGTTGACGAAGAAACATGTCACCTTTGATTTCGTACTGGCGCACAGCTCTTGAAACGTGTCAACTTCTTTTCCCATCATCTATCAGGTTAAGTGACAGAGGTCGCCACTTTGTGGCAACTTTTCTCTTCATTTGCTGGACAAGATCGTTGCTCATCTTCAGGATGGACGCAATTTCCTACAGGATAATACATCCACTCACCTCACTTAACGTGTCTACCATAGTGATAAACTCTTGTCACAAGCTGATGTTCTTGTATCGACGCAGGTACCACTTACCAGGAATTATTTACACCAATCAGGAAGCGTGGTTTCAAGATACAGACATAACTATATTGCATCAGCACTAGTCATCTTTCACTGCATATGAAATTTTATTTTATTTAGACAGTAAGCAAACTGAACACAAATTAAAAATTTTACGACAAAAATGTTTCTAGCCACTACAGTAAGAGTCAGGCTCGTGTACGGTGTGGTCGTAGCAAATAATACAACATAAAATTTACAAAGACAGTTTACTAAATACACTAATTAACTTAATTCAGACCGACAACTAACACACAAGAGAAAAAGGAAAAAAAGAGAAAAACACGTTTAATATAAATTGACAATCAGACAGAAACCAATGACATTCGGTAAAAATATGAATAAAGTCCACAGAAATAAAAAGGTAAAAAATACATTTGTTAGTATTATATAATCATAAATAATTTTATAAATTTCTATTTTAAAAGATTCAACTTTAAAATATTTCAAATTTGGAAAATTATTTGTAATTGTGTTATAAAGTCTTTCGCCGCAACTAGCACCATGTTTAACCCTGCATTACTAAGGTGGGGTGTGGTAAACCCCGGTGCGTATATTTCAACGAAAATCTAAGAATGGAGCTAGTGTGTACTCTGTGCATCTGTATACCTTTCAATCACATCCAGAAGAGTTCACTTAAGAAATTGTTTAAGTGAACTAAGAATAGTATATTTAATTACATTTATCTGATTTCTGAAACTTGCGGAAAAATATATTAGTTATTTAAAATGGGGTTTGTGAAACCCCACCTAAGCAATGGTGAGAATATTTATAACATGAGTAACGCAGGGTTAAGTGTTCCACTTGTATGACATTTAGGCTCAATCAATGGGAAAGTAGACTTTTGCCTTTGAGTATGATATTCATATTGATTAGAGTGATGTTTTATTTGATTTCTGTGGTAGTAAATTAGTGAACTAGAGAGAGGTTGGAATTGAACGGGTTACATCAGCAGCTTGTCTATGCGGATGACGTGAATATGTTAGGAGAAAATCCACAAATAATTAGGGAAAATACGGGAATTTTACTTGAAGCAAGTAAAGAGAGAGATTTGGAAGTAAATCCCGAAAAGACAAAGTATATGATTATGTCTCGTGACGAGAATATCGTACGAAATGGAAATATAAGAATTGGAAATGTATCCTTTGAAAAGGTGCAAAAATTCACATACCTGGGAGCAACAGTAACAAATATAAATGATACTCGGGAGAAAATTAAACACAGAATAAATATGGGAAATGCCTGTTTTTATTGGTTGAGAAGCTTTTATCATCCAGTCTGTTGTCAAAAAATCTGAGAGTTAGAATTTATAAAAGTTATATTACCGGCTGTTATTTATGGTTGTGAAACTCTCACTTTGAGAGAGGAACATAGGTTAAGGGTGTTTGAGAATAAAGTTCTTAGGAAAATATTTGGGGCTAAGAGGGATGAAGTTACAGGAGAATGGAGAAAGTTACACAACACAGAACTGCACGCATTGTATTCTTCACCTGACATAATTAGGAACATTAAATCCGGCGTTTGAGATAGGCAGGGCATGTAGCACGTATGGGAAAATCCAGAAATGCATATAGAGTGTTAGTTGGGAGGCCGGAGGGAAAAAGACCTTTTGGGAGGCCGAGACGTAGATGGGAAGATAATATTAAAATGGATTTGAGGGAGGTGGGATATGATGGTAGAGACTGGATTAATCTTACTCAGGATAGAGACCAATGGCGGGCTTATGTGAGGGCGGCAATGAACCTCCGGGTTCCTTAAAAACCAGTAAGTAAGTACATTATTTATAAATTTCATCAATAGTTAATACTTTAAAGTCTGTGTAAAATAAGTTTCTTGGATAATCCATATTTTTGATCAGACAAATTTTTATTAATCTTCTGTGTAATAAAATTAATGGATGAAGTGCAGATGATGCTTCTCCACCTCAATTTATTATACCATACTGTATCGATGATACTAAAGTTAAAAATATTATTCTCAGTGATAAAATTTCGAAGTATTAGGAATTAATAAATTGTCTTTCGTATACTTGTACATATGAATCAATTTCTTTACCCCAACGTAAATGCTGATCTATAATAATTCCTAAATATTTGACTTGTGTGGAAGGTATTACATGTGGACAATTACGATAATTATTTGTTAATTCATTGCATGAAATATTATAAAACGAAGCATATAAAACGAATAGTAGTTCTGTTTCTCTTCATTGCACCTTTCTTCCTCAAATGATGACTCTTCACACATTTCCTCTTGATACCAGCCTGAAATTATTACCATTTTTGAGTAAGCGACATTCCATGTTGACTTACAAACTCGGTATTTAGAGTCATTTAAATTCTTCTTGTTCTCGTATAAAACATATTAATCGATGTGTTTAATTCATATGGCAATTCTGTTTCACTGCAGGTAGTTTCAAGCAGTCTAAGAAACGATGCTGTTTTGCATCTATACTACTAATAAATCTGTAGCCGAAATTTTTCTGCTAATTTTCGATTTCCAAAAATAATTGGTTCTAACATATATAATTAACCACCCTGAACCGAAAATAGCTTTTTTGAAATTTTTGTTTGTATGTCTGTCTGTCTGTCTGGATGTTTGTTTCCTTTTCGCGCGATAATGGCTGAACGGATTTAGATGAAAATTGGAATATAAATTAAGTTCGATGTAACTTAGATTTTAGGCTATATGGCACTCAAAATACGTTCTTTAAAAGGGG
Organism: Periplaneta americana; assembly: GCF_040183065.1. Taxonomy (NCBI): domain Eukaryota; kingdom Metazoa; phylum Arthropoda; class Insecta; order Blattodea; family Blattidae; genus Periplaneta; species Periplaneta americana. Next base: position 104,185,405 of record NC_091121.1, on the reverse strand, counting down.
GGTTATAAGGGGGCCTGAATTAAATAAATCGAAATATCTCGCTTATTATTGATTTTTGTGAAAAATGTTACATAAGACAAATTTCTTTAAAAATCATTTCCGATAAGTTTTATTCCTTAAAAAACTTTGATAGGACTGATATTTAATGAGATAAATGAGTTTTAAAATTAAAATAACTGCCATCAAAGGCTGTGTAATGAAATAAAAACAAATGACTTTGTCTATAGGGCCTTGGATAACAACAATCGAAAGCTATGAAACATAGCCTACAGAGAATGTTTATGTGTTTGTATGAAGTAATATCGGAAGATAAATTAACAGATTTGTATAATTAATTATTATTTCACCATTGGAAAGTGTAGTTTCTCTAGATGGACATAATGCTATAATGTTATTACAGTAACTTCTGAGTGAATTGAAGACAGGTAAGATTAAAATAGCTTCTTATGCACAGAAAACTTGATAGGCTATTCTGTATATTCGTTTCCTGTATTTCTTAAAATAATGTTTATCTCAGAGAATTAACGAACAACGAGCGTGTATTGATTTTGTATGCAGTAATAATATGTTAGCTTAGCATTCCATTATTTTATAATCCAAATTTTAACTATGCTCAATTGAATCGTGTTAAAATACATAAAATACATATGCATTAAATGCAATACAAAAAATTTGGTAATGAGCCAAGCAGATTATGTTGCGCTGTTGTAAAAGTTGTTCCTCCTGAGATTCAAGAGCCCCCATAACAAATTAAAAACTTACTTATCGGAGCACATCCATTATCAACACACTTTTTATATAATATAATATAATATAATGTAATATAATATAATATAATATAATATAATATAATATAATATAATATAATATAATATAATATAATATAATATAATATAATATAATATAATTTAAGTTATTTAAGTTATTTGAAGGGTTCAGAACCATAGTGGACCAAGCGCCATTTACTGAATACGTAGAAAACAAGGGTTAAAATTAAGTTATTACCATAATTCAATGGAAACATATACCTGTAGCAAGTAAAATAAAGTATACACATTAAATCTAAATGATGTCAATGTTCATTAAATATGGTTGCATGTAATAAAAATTAAGAAACATGTTAAAGGAATTGTCATTGCACCAAAATGATCGCATTTTAATTATGTAACTACAATTTAAATTAAGTAACATATTAAACGATTTATCCTTCTATAAAACACGAATGCTCCCTGGGTCAAATGTCCTATTTTAATTATGTAATTACTTTATATTTATTTCTAACGAGTGCAGCGGTGCGCACGGGTACTGCTAGTATCTGAATAATTTAAAGTAAGATGTTAAACTATAACTAATTTTTAAAACTTTCTTAATTGAAACGTTAAAAGTGTTATAATTTTAAAGAGGTTATTTACCTTATGACAGACGGGTCTCGTTTCGATACTGGTATGGTGTCATTTTCAGTGTTTTTCGAACTACTGCTGCTCCAGCTGATCTTGATTTCCGGCGTTTGCTTTCGTCCGTTATAAGGGTGGGGGTATGTTGCTGGTATTGAATTGTAATTGTGTATTAAGTATTTGTTGTGAGTGTGTTATTGTGTATTTGTATATACAACATGTATTTCATACACAATTAGAATTCAAATTCCCGTACATTATTCGATATTATAATACATGACACACAAGCAAGCACCCCCACAACTGACGAACGTATGGTCAGGGTCTGATTTACAGTTTCAGAGGCCCGGATCATAACTTTTTTATGCGGCCCCTTCTTTTCACATATGCCAACTAGGCTTATCTTATATTATTTAAACATAACTAGTGAGCTGACAGAACAAAACCATACTACCATCATCATCACCTAGAGGGTGGATGTTGAAAAGTAATCTTATTTTTCACATTAGGACGATGTCTTTAATATAGAAATCCTTTCTATGTTAATATGAACGTAAAAAAGTAATTTCTTATATTGCATTTTTTGTTATTTTTTTAACGTTTTTGAACTAATAGGCCATTTTTATATTTTTTCGGCATTTTTTGGTTATTTTTAATACTTTGAATAACTATTAGATCATTTGGAATGTATTTTACTTTCTTCTTTACCAATAGGTCTGTTAAATTATTTTCTAACCAAATAGGTCAGTAGTAATTACCTACTGTATAAGTGAATAACAGTGAAGTTTGAATTTTATAGTTTGGAACAGACTCTAAAGTCCGTCTCTCATTCCACTGAAGGCTTCACCTTCACATAACGGAAGTAATATAAAATGCTTGACAGCAGCTTAGTTTAAGTGAGGACTTTGACCGCTACTGTTCTTCTCCGGCACGACGGTGTCTTTAGAATTTGTTTGGAAGGGGGGAAACTTTCATCATGTTCTGAACAGGACGTTGTGCCCTCAACATGGTTCGGAAGGGATGTCTAATCTAGTAAACAGTATTTTTAATACGAAGATTGCAAGAATGCACGCTGCGCCCACAATTTGCTTTATGTTTCACACACTCCCTCATCTGGAAGATCTGGTAGCAAAAGTGAAGCGCGGAAGGAGGAGGAGACAGAGAATGAAGGCACCGGCATGGACCACCCCTGATTGAAACACATTGTAAATCCTCATTAAAATCAATAATTTTCTCTTAAAACCTTCATTTTGTTGCATGTTCTTTTCCTTTATCTTAGAAAAATTCCAGGAACTTGCCTCCTGTCTCCGAGATTTGCACTGCAGTCATTGAAACAAGGTGACTAATTTTTAAGAAGTTGTGATGCAAGTACGATGAATAATATTTAAATGTAATTTTCTTTTAATTTCATGTCATTTTTCCATTAGTTTAAGGGCATTTTAATGATCATTTTAAGTAGAGTTTTAGGTCATCAACATCCGCCCCCAATCATCATCATCCTCATCTTTTTCCTGCCCCCTCTTCTTCCATCTCCGTACAACAGCAATAATAGTAACAACAAGAACTCTTCTAAAATTATTTTCCTTAATGTATCTATTTATTTATGTTTCGAAAATTCGTCACTTACGGATGCCCTTCGGAGTTCAGTGTTCTCATTGAATCACTTAAAATACACAGAAGATTGAGTGAATCCTGTTTCTCCTGGGAGACGCTACTTCGAAATCAATTGTTTTATCCTTTCTAGGACTGAAAATGACCTTTCATTTGAGTAGTTGATGCACAGTAAGTGATAGCAACACTGAATCTATATTTGAAAATATAATTATATTACAGTCCCTTTTTTCTTAAATGTTGCTGTTCAACTGAAGTGATGGATTCTCTGACAGTTCTGAGCAAGTTCATCTCAAAATTATCTTTCGTTGCCTTAAGCAGGAGACAGGCTACCTAGATGGCACATGTCAAAGAGCAGGAAAGAAATCGGGTTTTCAATCACATAGAATGCATGTACTCGTAGTTCAGGAACCGAGTGCGTTACTGTCAGTGGTTCCAGGCTCTTTCTACTGTAGTAGTAGTAATAATAATAATAATAATAATAATAATAATAATAATAATAATAATGCTTTATTTTTGGGATATTTAAGGCCGTGAGGCCTTCTCTTCCACTCAGCCAGTGGATAAAAAGAAAATACATGATAATATAATGTATTTGTTTATGATAATGAAAGACAGGAATTTACTCACAGAGAATACAAGGTTACGTATGCATAGTGTGTTTGTTGTTGAGAGAGTGAGCGTAGCTAGCAATGCAGATACATGGGGATAATGAAAGACAGGAATTTACTCACAGAGAATACAAGGTTACGTATGCATAGTGTGTTTGTTGTTGAGAGAGTGAGCGTAGCTAGCAATGTAGATACATGGGTAACTGTTGGAGAACTCTTTCGTGGTGTAAGCAGGGCGAGGTTGTAGCATTATGTGGTTAACCAATCAACGAATCGCAGTGCAATGTAAAAAAACCAATTGCCGGAGCACAACGCTGAACCCTACGCAGGAGAAACTTATTTCCATTCAATTGATGCGATACGCAACACATTTCAGTTGTAACCTGGCCACGTCATTCATGACGTAAAGGCAGTCTAAGCACAACTAACCTGTTAATCTCATGTTGTATAAATTCCTACCTTTAATAATAATATAATAATATAGACTAATTTACTGTATTGAAGCTAAGAAATTCCGTCTATAATATGGTTTACGGACGAGGATGACAAGATTCACGAGGATACATTTCGAAAAATGTCACAGAATATGGTACGATAGGTACTTCTTGTGTTTGGATGCTGATGGAAGGCATTTAGAACATAGTTGCTTTTCAATTGAGGGCAATGGTAAACTCTAGCTCTCCGTGGTTGCACCTGTGTGTTGATTTGATCAATAGTTAATTTCATTCAATTTATTGTTCTGCCCAAGAGCAGGTTTTCACTGCAAGTCAGCTTTCTCCAATCTTTCCTATTTTCTGCCTTTCTCTTTGTCTCCCCATATGATCCACATATCTTAATGCCGTCTATCATCTAATATCTTCTTCTGCCTCAAACTCTTCTCTCTTTCACCATTCTTTCCAGTGCATCCTTCAGTAGGCAGTTTCTTCTCAGCCAGTGACACAACCAATTCCTTTTCTTTTCCTGATCAGTTTCAGCATCATTCTTTCTTCACCCACTCTTTCCAACACAGCTTCATTTCTTATTCTATCTGTTCACTTCACACGCTCCATTCTTCTCCATATCCACATTTCAAATGCTTCTATTCGCTTCTCTTCACTTCGTCGTAATTTCCATGTTTCTGCCCATACAGTGCCACACTCCATACAAAGCACTCCACTAGCCTCTTCCTTAGTTCTTTTTCCAGAGGTCCGCATAAGATACTTCTTTTTCTATTAAAAGCTTCCTTTGCCTAGAGTTTAAAATGGTAAATGTTTATATGGATCGCCCTGCATTATCTCTTGTTTCCTTAAGTATAATTAAGGAGTTTGAGAGGGAGTTTTATTTTTCCTAAATTCAGATTTAGGCTTACCTTGACTCTCCACAATTTAGTAGCTGTGGCGGATTGTCCCTGTATGTCAGAAACTTCTTTATTAGTCTGTGTTAAAATATTCTGTTAGTATTCTATCCTTTAACTTTTCGTTAAATTTTCACTGTTTGAATACTTTGTAACCTGGTAGAGTGTAAGAGAAGGCCCTATGGCCTTATCTCTGCCAATATAAATAAATAAATTATTAAATTAAAATTAAAATATTCTTAACTTTTGAAACTGAAATTCTCCGTAAATAAAGGAGAGTTATTGCTAGTAATATATAAATACATATACAGTACAGAGCATTTATCGTGATCCGAGCTATGGCTTAGTTACCACGAGTCGCGCACCCTTATCCTCATCGATGATACGACACACAATTAGAGTTGTAGAATCTGTACTCGTACTTAGGTCATATTCGTTGCTTAAAATGTCCCTCATTCGCTGCAACGCATTGTTCACGTCTTTTTTACGAAATTTCTATTCACTTTCACAAGTTCTTCACTACTAACTAGAGGTGGGGAAAAAATAACATAGCGATTATTTTGGAATAGTTCCTTGCTTGGAACTGTTCCAAAATGTAACAGCACCTTGGGATACTACGTTCCAAAATAACGCTAGTACGAAATACTTGCTGTTACAAAATACTCGTTTCTCTTTGAAACTACATTATGACAATGCCTGTTCCACAGAACGGAACATGTTTGGCACTACTGAAAACAGTGGTGCCAACTTTTAGAAAACACTGGGTGGGCTCAAACTTTTGAGGTATAAGTGAAATAAATATCATAAGCATAATGATAACACGATAAATTATTGAGTGAAGTTGGCGCCACTGTTTGAAAGCAGAATTGGGAATCCTTTCGACGCACTGGAAGAAATGTTGGAATCTAAAGTGAAAGATAAATAGTAAAGATACGAAGAGCCTCTTTAAAATTGTACACATTATCTTGAAACTAATGTTACAAAGTATAGGATTCTATCAAACAATTACTAACATAATTCCTGTATTAGATTACAGTAACTACATTGTGAATTTTATCAAGGGAGATGAAAATATATAGGTTATGTTTCATTTACAAATATTTTACATTTTTAGTTTCATTACCAATTCTTGAAATTAAACTAAATTCTGTTGAAACATGACTACTGTCGAAGTTTTTTATTTACAAAAATAAAACTGTAAATATTCAAATTTCATTACAATGAGATTATTACTCTTCATGACGGTATTAATATGACTTTTAGCACTGCCGAAATTATTATAGGTATTATTTACTAATTTTTGGAGAAATTGAACACTACTGTAAACTTGAGCTGAACAGAAGAGAAAGAATAGGTTATATTTTATTTACCATCGGGATCCACTTCGATTTCGTGACCAATAAAATTTACAAATAATTTAAAATTGCATTACATTTCCTGCTTCGAACAAACCTGATCTACGAATTCAAATCTCGGCTCATTATGACATCATACTTAATCACATGGCATATAGAGAAGTGTGTGTTATTGTTTTTATTTGGTTATTTGACGATGCTGTATCAACTACTAGGTTATTTAGCGTCGATGAATTGGTGATAGCGAGATGAGGCCGAGGATTTGCCATAGATTATCTGGCATTCACCTTACGGTTGGGGAAAAAACCCAACCAGGTAATCAGCCCAAGCGGGGATCGAACCCGCGCCCAAGCGTAACTTCAGACCGGTAGGCAAGCGCCTTAACAGACTGAGCAACGCCGGTGGCTTGTGTTATTGCGATCATTTAGCATCGTAAATACCACTGTTACATTACATACTAGTAGTATGTTCCAAAATACTACCGTTCCATCAGATACTAGTCAACCGTGCTGTTCCGGTTCCAAGATACCACTATCCACCTTATAGTTACATATGGTACTGTTATTTCGGAACTGTTATTTAGGACCTAGTATTTTCAAGGAACTGGAACAGTTGGAATTGTTACGAGAAAATAACTTTTTCCATCTCTACTGCTGACTGACTATAACGACCTCTGTAGTCTTTGAGTTTGTTTATCGTGTGTGAGTTAGAGGAAAAAATAATTTTGGATCGATTTCTTCTTAATTGACTGTCTGCAAGATCCAGTTACAAAAATTCAGGCTGTCTGCAAGGTCCAGTTACAAAAATTCAGTCTCTTAAGAGAGTCTTAACCCTACAAAAAGAATTTAAGTAGTTCTAATTTAAATTATTTTTGCTCTACGAGCAGAATGCATACTTATTCCACCTTCCTGCGCCAAACGTCTAAGAGATATTTGAGGAATGTGTTCTAGTCTCTCGTCAATCTCGTCTAATTTCCCTTCCGTAAGAGCATGCCGTCGTCTACGTTTTTTTTTTTTACCATTTATTGAATCTGTCCGCGTAAACTTTTCATACAGTATTCTTATTATACAGGTACATGGCACGGGTGTGTCAGGAAATTTACTCGAATTTCGCGTCTTCTTGCTGCACAGGTAAGGCCCATTCACAATGAAAATTAAACATAACATAAGCGTTAACTTAAGAATGTAAACGTTACGGTAAACTCAAGACGTCATTCACGATGGGAAAATACACTTGGTAACCATGGAAACATAACAACGACGTCATTTCCTCATATTCTGTCGTATACTTCAGCGCTCCACGATTGTGTACTGTTTGCAAATCACGTAAGCATAAGCATGAAAGTTTGTAGTTTGCAAACTTTCATGTTAATGTCTTAGGACAATGTTAATGTCAGTGTTTATGTGAATCATTGTGAATGATCTGTCCGCAAACTTCTGTGTTTATGTTACGCCGCAGGGATGTCAAGATCAGAGCACGCGAAAAACTCTACGTGCTCCCAAGCGCGCACGGGTTCCAATGAATCTGTTCTACAAGCAGTAGCGGTGAACAAGAAGGAATGAGCCAAATGAACTCCTATTGGCCTATCACTGCAAGATAATTAAACTGCTCTTAAGTAATACATAATATATTACGCTCATACAACAAAACAAGAAATAAAAACATATTTTGCAACATGTACCTCTATAATAAATGCAATTAATTATAAAATAGTAGGATATAACAAATAATAAACATAGCTTCTCTTTAACTTAAGCAGTTTTACATAATGAGGCCTATAATTAGCCTAGGCCTAATTATTGTTATTAACTATTACATAATCATGTACTACTTATATGAGCATCATCACACTTCTAGAAACAAATTTAGATTCCTGACTTTTCGCGTAATTCAGAAGTGTTTTTTTTTTTTTTTTCTGATTTTTGCCGATACAAATCCAACTTGAGCTGGAGTAGGTCAATATCTTTAAATTGTCTATGGAACTCTTCCCAGAGATTTTTTAAAACATTACAGTATTTTACACTGTTGAACAGGAGGTCAATGACTGAAGGCGTTGAAATTATAAAAATTGTGCTGTGAGATCTGCGACATCCTCAATGAAATCTTCATCTGAAAGCTTTTAACAATATATGTCGACACAGATTAATTGATTCTTTCCCTGCGATCTCAAATTCAAAATGTTCAGATGCTCTAATACATCCCTGAGAAAGTTACGTTCCTCGATCCATGTAGAGTCAACTAGTTCTGGATTGTCTCTGTTTTTCTATTATAAAATCTGATAAATATTCACGTAATTCAAAATACCTGGACAGAACAATATCGTAATAATAAGAAACATTCGTTAAACTGAGAATTTATGTACGAAAATCTGGACAATTTATAGACACAACTCGTAACTGACATTTAACAAATTTACGCCATTAGCAGCACACAATTTTGTTTGTACTTTATTCTATAAACATAAATACAATGCTGCGAGGAAGAAGCTATACAATACATCTTTACATACATTTACTACTATTTAATGTCAATAAAAACAAACTAATTTGAATATTATATCATTCTGTAGATGAACTAATAATTTCAGGCGTTCGACATTGCTTGTCTTTGTAACTAAATAATTTCCACACAAACCAACCTCATCTTTCACTTACACAAGAAGTTAAGAGTCTAGTCAGCCTGAAATTTACTGAACAACTTCTTCATCAATGTGTAATGTATAACCCTTGTGTTCACCATTGACTTGCACCTGCGTGCCTTACGTGGTCTGATCAGCGCATACGGGCTATGAGCACGTTTGCGCTCTCGTTGACATCAGTGTGTTACGGTTACGTTTAATTTTCATTGTGAATGGGCCTATACACACGTTCACGTAACGACTACTAAACAACGAAAGCTACATTTCTTTTATTCCATTTCCTTTCCAGTCGCACTGATCACGCAAGAACCATGTAGGCCTATAACAATACCGGTACGTAAAAAGTGCACATTCAATATCGTAGGAGAACTAATGTACTATAATCACAACACTTTGTTTTAAAATAGTGGAAATATATAGACTAATAAATAGGCCTATTGTTTACTATAGGCGGGTAGTTGACTGTTCATCATTCTTCCATATAAAGCCAGTTGTGTAGATCAATTACTGACTGAATCATTGACCAGGGTGCGCCATAGGAGGCTGGTATTCGCTACACCCGGGATGAGATTAGATCACAGTCTAGTATATATAGTCACGAAGCTTGAGCTTATGAGGGTAATGAGGCGATAGTAGCGATCTTAGTGATTAGCACCTATCTATGGCTGCATATTTACTACGTATTGAGCTTCGTCACGGTATTTACGAGACTGTGATTAGATGATCTAGAACTTTGTTGAGATATCACAGGGGAACCGGAGCTCCCGGAGAAAACCCCCTGTGGTACTTAGACCACGGGCTTGCCCAACACTAGTTATAAATTGGAGATACAGCGGGGATCGAACCCGGGTCCCCAGAATTTTAAGTTCAGCGATACTGGAAATACATTGCTCAAAAAAGTCTAAGGGACAACTAGAACTTGTACCACTTTTCTTGTGTATTTTATGCTATATTTCTGATTGACATCAGTAAAATACTTATTTCTTGGCATTGCCATGTCAACATTTTGAACAATTAATCGTTTATTTTATAGATTTTTTTATAGATATTATACTGTTGAAAGTCTTTATGTTTGGTTCTTAAATGTAACATTTTTAAGAAATCGTCTTAAGTTTAGTGCTGTTGATCGATCAAAATATTTAATCGATTAACTATTTTAATTTAATCGAGTTGAATTTTTTTTTAATATACTGTAATATAAGCTGAAGGTGTGGATAATATTAATATAATATTATTGAAGAAAATATTGGACATAATACTGCCGACATTAACACATATATTCAACGCTTCACTCATAACTTCTACCTACCCGAACCTCTGGAAGAAAGCCTTTATCCGTCCGATCCCCAAAATTAAAACCCCATTATGTGCAAATGATTTCCGTTCAATTAGTATCTTACCTGCTCTATCAAAAGTTCTGGAACGTATTGTTCACAAACAATTAATGAACTATCTAACCGAACATGCCTTACTGGACGAATACCAATCCGGGTTCAGAAATGGACATAGTACGACTACAGCACTACTAAAAGTGAATGAGGATATACGTGAAGCCACGGATGAACGAAAATTAACATTACTGACATTACTTGAATTCAGTAAGGCATTTGATACAGTTGACACGGACCTTCTATTATGTAAATCAAGACTTCTGAATCTTTCTGAAAGTTCTGTTACTTGATTTGAATCCCACCTTCGCGAACGTCAACAATGTGTCATTGCGTGCGATTATTATTCAAAATGGTGTGTCGTGAAATCTGGAATTCAACAAGGATCAGTTCTCGGACCTTTACTCTTCATGATCTATATTAATGACGTGACTAATATGATAAAACACTGCAGATACCATATGTATGCTGACGACTTGCAAATTTATTTGCATTACCACCCTGACGGGACTAATGACGCAGTAAACAAAATAAACGAAGACTTGAATTCGATTTCACTGTGGGCACACAAATTTGGATTAAGGTTAAATCCAGAGAAATCGCAAGCAATCGTAATGGGACATAACCGTCTACGAAGCACTCTTGATAGTAGTACTATACCACATATAATATTGAATGGGATTATTGTTAAATACAGTGAAACAGTTAAAAATCTTGGCATTTTTATGGATAGCGATCTAAATTGGAACACTCAAGTAACACACATTTGCAAAAAAAATATTTTCTCAACTTCACTCCTTGTTCCATATGAAAGAATTTCTACCACTTACTCTAAAAAAGAATCTTATTCAGACGCTTGTAATGCCCCATTTTGATTATTGCGATTCCTTGCTAACTAATGTAAGTTCACTCTTAGCTGAGAGACTACAACGTGTTCATAATGTGTGCATACGATTCATCTGCAATACTCGTAAATTTGACCATATAACACCTTCCCTCCAGTTACTTTCATGGGTACGTCTGAAGGAACGAAGAACAATACATTCACTGTCTCTTCTGTTTAGAATCATGCATACTTCTACTCCGAATTATCTGTTATCGCGCTTTCAATTTCTTACAACTCTTCGAAACCGACATCAAGCACTTCTTTCTATTCCTCATCATAGAACATCTTTATACTCATCTTCTTATACTGTAGAAATACCTCGCCTCTAGAATTCGTTACCTAATGACGTCAGGGACTGCCGGACTTTGTCACAATTCAAAATTAAATTGGAAAATTTTGTCTTAGTTAATGTTTTTAGGTATTGCTAGAAGTATTGATTTGTGTTTTTTTTCTTTCTTTTTCTTTTTAATCTAGATTAAAATTGTAAGTTTCTTGTTTATGTTACTTAATTAGTTAGGATACAATTAATTATGATACTTAATCACTCATTTAAAGTTTGTGTGACTGCAACCTGTGTATATTTTGTGTGGCTTTACTTTGTTTATAGTGTTTTATTCTCTCTCTCTCTCTTTATTTTTTGTGTAACTTTATTTTGTAAATAGTGTAATTTTTTCTCTGTTTATTTCTATTATTGTATTTGTATTCCTGGTGTTGTGGAAGAGAAGGCCTGATGGCCTTAACTACACCAGAATAAATAAATTAAACAAATAAATAAAAAAATAAATAAATAAATAATACACAATTATTGTTAAATTTAACTTGTGTTCGGTGATAAGCATAAGTATTAAATGTTGTATATCTGTATATATTGTATCGTTATATTACAAAACAACTATTTTAATTACTTACTAACATATTTATTATGAGGCTTATAATTTATTGTGTCAATTTCTCCGGGAATTTTTGAGACAAACATAAATAACAAAACGTATGAAGATTCACCTAGTTAATACTGCTCCATTCATGATTTTAAACATATGAGTGCATTCACATGCTCCGAATTAAGTGCCGCTCTACGTTTAGTAACAAAGTTTCCTGCACCACTAAACGCGAAAAAAAAAAAAAAACTTTTTTTTCTGTCAAGCACTTCTCCACGATCGTTCAATTTAAATCGAAACGTTTCACGAAGTTTACCTCTCAAATTCTCATATGACATAATGAAGTGTAAACTTTTCACAAACCACAGAAAACTGATTTTTTTTCTTTATCAAACTAAACACACAACCTTCATATACCAACTCAGCACAGAAACTGCAACTGCAAAACTACAGCAGTCGAAACTGAAGACTGGCCCCTATTGTAATCGAATTACCAGATTTTAGAAAGAGAAGAAGGCAGTTACTCTTTCACTTGCACAAGTGTAGACATGGCTATTTTAAAAGGGATGAGGGAGACGAATCTCAGAAAAGTATGTATTTCATATGCTAGGAAGATGAGCTGACAACAAGGTGAAAGTTTTCTTGGAAAACTATAAAAATAAGGGTTTCACATTGTGTTTCAACTTTCAATAGAGGTAGACTAGGTCACTGTCCTCGTATCTCCATCTCTTTCTGAAGTGTTTGTGCAAAGATTTTTCCTAAGCTACCTGGTTTAAAGTTACAAAATAACAGTACTATTGTGCTTTTAAGTAAGAAATTTCCGAGAGAGAAATATTGTCGGAATTTTTAGTATGAGTTTACATTAACAAAATAATAATTATAATATCAACTATAACCGATTAATTTTAATCGACTCGATTATTCGATTAAATATTTTTGATCGATTAATCTTACAATAGAAATTGATCAATTAATGGAATCATATGAAGTCATTTTATTTAATCATGGAACGTCGCCATTTCACAACTTCTGAAATCCTTAGAACTGTTGGAATGATAAAAGGTGATCAAAGTGAGGGTTGTGTTGAACACATCAAAGTGTTATTAACCGATTATGGCTACGTTGTAAAGTCGCAGGTGAGGTTAAGGAACGTCATCAAGTTCAAGGAAGGAAAACAACAGCACGACAGGATCGATTTCTGGTTCTGCACACTAAGAGTCAGCAAACTATCACTGCCGGGCAAGTTTTATCTGTCTTCCAATACACTCATGGAATTGTCAGTGACCAGATTATAAGATACCTACTTCATTAAGCATCACTCTTCTCTCGACACCCTTTCAGAGTACCAGCCTTGCGGAGAAACAATCGGGCAGCGAGTATAACATGGGCAGAAGAACAAGTCAATAGGGGTTATGAAGAATGGGCTCATGTTATGTTTTCTGATGAGTCTAGATTCCTTTCACGCCAATGGAAGGCGTATCAGGATTTGGCATCAACCTGGGTCAGCAGAAAGTCTTCGTTATATTCAGGAAGTCCATAGCTACGGAGGTGCTGTGGTCATGGTGTGGGCAGCAGTCATGATGGACAGAGAAGAACACGGCTCGTTTTCCTGAAAGGGACAATGAATCATAAGTGTACTTAAATTCTGTTCTGCAACCAATTGTGAGACCATTTCAATGAATGAATGAATACATTGACAACGAAAAGGGTTTTCTAGTTGTATTTAATTGTGTGTTATGTATTGTGTACAACTCGAATGACTGAAAATAAAAAACAATCTGTAATTATTATTTTAAAATTAACATAAAATTTAATTTTTAGCAGCCTTTATTCAGTAATTCTGTATTACTGCCCCAACTGCATTTTCAGTACCGGTACTTTAATATGTTACCCTAATGTGCAGGAATATAAATGTGCTTTTAACAAGTTTCCTTAGCCAAACATGGTTCATATCTCTTTACATAAAAATTTAGCACTTCAGAGCTTGGTAAAGAAAACTCAAGTTTGTTCCTTTCTAGGCATGGCACATCTCTTAGAATCTACAAACAAAATGTCAAGAAAATAATTAAACATAACTAGAACCCGGATTTTATGTAATTATATACTTTAATGCTACATATTTATGCACGAATAAAAGACAAATGTTGATGAGATAGACATGTAGGAATCTTGTCCGTAAATTTTATTTATTTGTTTTTACATATTTGGTATAATATTACATATTTCACACTATACTACATAATTTTACATATTTTAACATTATTGCAGAATACATAATAAATAATAGGGCCTGCTACTACTACTACTACTACTACTACTACTGCTGCTGCTGCTGCTGCTACTGCTGCTGCTACTACTACTACTACTACTACTACTACTACTACCAATACCACTACCACTACCACTACCACTACCACTACCACTACCACCACTAGTACCACTAGTACTAGTAGTACTACTACTACTACTACTACTACTAGTTTCAAACGTTTTCCTTTCTTGTTCTTAAAACACGTCAGAATTTGTAGCAGTGTTCTTACTAGCGAGGGAGTAATCGGTGAGCGTGTTTCAGTAAGATTTAATGAGGTATTGAAAATAACCCAGGACACAACTTTTTCCACTCTATGCAAAATACTTAAAGGTGAGTGTATGCAGTTCCATGAGGAGATAGTTCCGAGCATTAGTCCTCATCTGAAATACGCTCCAGTTACTTCGTGTGAAGTTGAGAGTTTGTTTTTCATTTATAAGAACATTTTACAGACAGAAGGCAATCGATGACCGCAGAAAATATGGAAAAATACTTAATTATTAATTGCGCCTCCAAACAATAATTAAATGAGGTTGAATCACATGTGCACCTGTAATTTTTTTTAGTTCTGTTTTCTTATCAGTGTGCAAAAATGCATCTAATGAAGCTTAGATTTTAAGTTAAATATATTTTATTTATTACATATTTAGCTACGTATTTAGCCATTTTTAGCTACTTATTTATGTACATATTTCTCATTTTAATATTGCATAAAATCCTTGCTCTAAACATAACATATAGAAATAAGTGTACATTCGTATATTATTTTCATTTTTAAACTTGACACCATTATTTTAGTCTTAATCGGGGGCGAATCGTCAGGGGAGACAGGGTAGATAGCGTGTACCCTAACATTTTGTGAACGAAAAATTTTCTAGTTAATTCAATTAGTATTCTTTTAGAATATTAATTATTTCCAAATACAGACATTATTGTATTCCCCGCTTTACCTATTTTCGACTCACTTCGGCAATGCTCGCTCTCGCATCTGTATATACTAAGCATGTTTCTACAGTAGACGAAAGTAGACGCTTTGATTTGCAAAGCTTTCAGATAGATCAACACTAACGCCATCTGACTGTGAAACTATACTTTCATATAGCGATATTTCTCCGCCCAGTAGCCAGTCGCACCAGCGTTTCTTCTTGCTCTCATTGGCTAGTATTTGAATCTCAGTAATAAAGGTGCTCTTATTGGCTACTATCTCAGACATGCTTTTGATGTAATTAATTTGAACTTACTTTATTATAAAACACATCTAAAATAAAATAATGATATAATAATATTCAAATACGAAGTATAGTAAACTTGCAGCTAATAAATGATAGCATTAAATTCTTCAAGTACATGCCTTTTCTTGCCCTCCAATATGAGTTCGGTATTATGACGGAAACTAACAGTTTCTTATTTAGAGAGTTTCAAAGTTACGAGTGTGGTGTGAGACATGAGAGCAGGTGGATTGAACTCATTTACAAGAATATTATTTAAAGTGAATTGTAAGAAAATCTATTTATTTGTTATTTCTCTTATTAAATCCACATAACAGTGAATTATATTACTATTTGTATTCTAAAAGTATGTTATTTGGCAGTTCCTCGCTGCCTATTTAGTCTATATTTAAAAATAAAACAAGTGCACTAGGGTTGTAGGTTGTTACAGAGTTTGTCTTAGTTTTAACAGCAGTCATTATTATAATATTGAACACAGATCTGTATGCGTCGAAAACAAAATTCCATACGTAATTACATGATTGAAATAGGTTAAGGGAACGCACAGGTGATATTACTAAATCTTACAGTTTTCATTTTTTTTTCTCAAAGACCAAGGACACTAGAATAAAATTTTGTGACACGTTTCCTTATTAAGATGAAATAAAAGGCAGGAATTTTTTTCAACGTGATTTTCTTTAATTTTCGACGTGTGGAACCATTTATATATTAATTAATTAAATTAATCTATAAATGGTGTGGAACCATTTATATATTAATTAATTAAATTAATATATAAATGGTTCCACACGTCGAAAATTTAAGAAAATCACGTTGAAAAAAATTCCTGCCATTTATTTTATCTTAATAAGGAAACGTGTCACATAATTTTATTCTAGTGTCCTTGGTCTTTGAGAAAAAAATGAAAACTGTAAGATTTAGTAATTTCACCTATGCATTCCCTTAAATAAATATCTGTCTAACCCCTTACTTAGCTCACTCTTCGCCACTGGTGTTAACGTGTCAATGAGGTCTGAACTAACCGGTCCTCCATCTGGGGCGACACAAGATATCTATATTCTAGAAGGATTTCGATCCTACGACAGTAGCTGATGCAAATTTATCGAAGTATACAGCGCATATAAATGAGCTGAGAACACTATTTTTGAGACGTTATTACAGTTTCTGTAAGAACTTTCCAATAATTACTGCCAGTTTCATTGTTCTGATGCGTTCTGATGTAATTTCTGTTTATACAGGTAAAGGTTATGTTATCACGGTGATATATTTTTATGAGATCTTTATTTAATCAGTGCAATAAATATTACTGAACTCGATTTTGAATGGCAGGATTTACTGTGAGGCTGTACAAGTAAACACGTTACGAAATAATGTAGTCTAAGGCAATTAGAACAGTGAGTTTCTGGAGTAATTGGAGGCTCGCCGAAACAAACAGACTAAATACGGCAATTAAACACATTGCGATGTAAATTGAAACATGACTTCATCAGCATACTAACGTTTGCTCAAACAATACCGTCGCTTTTCTTGCTACCAACGCAATAAAATAATCTGCTATTTTATAACATGTTCGTTCATGCAATACAAAAATTGTTGTTTGGAGAATTTTGCAAGCAGATAAAAAAAATATGTATTTTTGGAAAACAAATTTAAATTCATGACTCTTTGTTACCTGTCGGAATTACAATGTTTTTACTTCAATTTCAATCGCCAAGTAATTCATTTAGTCTTAACATCAATCTACCTTTCGTGTCATAGCAGAATCTTTATTCGAACTACATTTGTAATACAATTTTTCTTTGAAATAATAATTATGTTATTTTACTTATTGCGTTTGTATAATTTGAGGTTATCGTCGTTGTACCTGCCATAACTCCTATGTGCAAAATATAAAATCTTTCAGTAGGAAGAAAGAACACATTTATTCATCCTATGGCAGCCTTACATAGGAGATTGTGAATTCTTACATTTTCGAAACAAAGAAATATAATTACATATAGGAGATTTTATTATTTGCTGTGTCACTATTTACTATCTCTACCTCAGAAGATTAGGGGCTGCCAGACAATAACCACTTTCAAGAAAAGGCTAAACGATTTCTTACGTGAGCAGTCAAATTGAAGTTATAATTGTGATTGAGTTTAATAATTTTTAAATTTAGGTTTGACTATTATTATTATTATTATTATTATTATTATTATTATTATTATTATTGCATAATTATTTTATTGGTGTTGTGAAGATAAAAAGAATTGTCATTGTATTATATTAATTGTGTATTATATAGTCTTGTATTGTAGTATTGTATTGCTTTGAATTGTATTGTATTGTACTGTATTGTATTAATTATGTTATATTCATAGCAATGTAGTAATTTTCTATCAGACTGGTTGAATGGAAGAGAAGGCGGAATGGTCTTAACTCTGCCAGTTAAAATAAACCATTATTATTATTATTATTATTATTATTATTATTATTATTACTATTATTATTACTATTACTATTATTATTATTTTATTTAATAGAGCAAAAATCTGAAAATCGATAAATAGGCCTTTGTCACACGATATAAACCAGTTAGACGTCTATAATTACGAGTATATTGAAATCTATTTCGTTGGAAGTTGTCAGCGCTTTGGAAATGAAAACTACGTCTCAATCTGTACGTTCAGTCAATCAAGCAATCAATCAATGAGGAGAGAAAAAAGAACGTGCAAGGTAAAAGTTTTTCGGACTCATTTTAACATTTGTGTGAGATTCTAGCCAAAAGGCTACATGTCTTACTTGGTTAACACTATCCCAGTTAAGGAAGTTAAGTAAATTTTGCAAGGGAAATATCCGAAAGAACCGTCAACTAGTAGAGTGTTATAGGGAAATAACTTACAAAACTCCGTTGTTCTACGCAGAGTGATACAGTGTGCTATTCACCACCTCCTTCCTAATTGTCAGCCAATAGTAGCGCGTACTTGTAGCAGTGATGCGTCAGATGACTTGTCAATCACTAGCGACAATGGTTCAGATTAATGGAGGAAATTCCAGACTCCGCACCAGCACAGCGGTAAGGTTTAGTAGCCTCTTACAACGGAGTTTTACCAGTTGTAGGCCTATAAGTGACAGGGCAATTAAGCCAGCCGCGCAACAGCATAGACAGCGACTATCACCGCTCAGCACAAAGTTCCCGCTCACTCTCGGAGGCGAGAGAAGAAACAGCACTGCAAAAGCTTAGTTCCCGATGCTAGGAGCAGATCTAAGAAGTGCCGCTAATGCTAAAGATCCATTGCCAACCGAAGGTAAGTGAACGAGAGAATCTGGAAATCCGAAATCTATTAGTATACTGGTAGGTGATAGATACACTTAACGGCAAAAAGAATGGGCCGCCGACAATTTCTTAAGTTCCAGATACGGAACATTGCGCATGCTCGTCTCGTCAAAGCCGTAGTTCACCAGGTAACACATAATTAAACCATTTAAATTTGCTCCATTTTGTTTAAGAGTCTAAAAATGTGTTATCAAATCGAATAGAGAGTTAATTCTAGATACATCAGGGCCTCTGAAGAGTGAAATAATAATAAAATTGATAAATACAAAATCACCCGAAGCGAATATGAAAAGGAAAGGCACGTATTATGCCGAAACCCTATTAACAGTCGCAGTAGCTTAAGTCGTTACGGCATTGGTCTACAGGACGAATAGATGGTAGTAGCTGAAAATTCGAATCTCCCTCAATCTTTTTTTTTTTTTTTTTTTTTTTTTTTAAATTTGATATATGTCTCGCAAAGCTATATTCATCTCGCGACATCTCTTAGAATATGCCCAAACTCTGATAAATAAAAAACCTCTCTGTCACTTTCAAGCAATACTCCTTCTTAGTAAAATGTCCTGTCTCCTCATTACTCTTGAAGATAGCAGAGAGACAACTTCGTCAACAAGGCCCTGGTTCGCGTAGGTTATTCTGCATCGATGGCAGCCAGAGAGATTAAAGTCCCATTGTGAACTGCTAAGCGGTGGGCTAAATTTTTATTGAGAATAGTGAAGTTGTGAATCATCCTATTCCTGGTCGGCCGCGCATCTCTACAAAGGAAGAGGACGCCATGTTATTGAGAGACGTTGAGAATCACCCCTTTAGAACTGCCTTTCAACTCAATATGGCGTTCAACTTTCCAGGTTTCCCACACACCGTGAGGAGACGTTTCAGAGAGCGTGGCATACGGTGTCATCGAACTGTGAGAAGAGATAATTTGACGATGGAGCATGCGTAGACTTTCGAGCTTATACTACTCTCCGACAGGACTTCGATTGGAGAAATGTCATTTTCTCCGACGAGGTAATTGTCTCCAGTTGCAACGATAGTCTTGCCCTAATTTACCGAATGGATGGCCACCGATACGATGAACGCTTCGTGGGACGACTTAACAGGTCGGGTCGCGTAAGCGTCGTATGTTAGGAGTAATCACCTGGTACACACCGCCAACCGAATTCAAAGATGGTTTACGAGTAGGCGGTCGACTGGCCTCCAAAATCATCAGATATGAATTCGATTGAAAATTTGTGAGCTACAGTCAAACGGATCCTACGCTCTAATTGAACAGAACAACCATCCGTTGGGACAGCTGTCGAATTGTGGGACAGAGTTCTAGATGCGTGGAAGGAGGTGGCCATGAATTTAGCCTGTTCCTTAATCTTGTGGATTCCATGCTGCGCAGAATGAGGGTAGTTGTTGACGTAGGTGGTTTGTGGACGAGACACTAGTTCCCACCACAGGCCTTTTTTTGTTAATATATTAACAAATAGTTGTTTCGTTTATTTAATTATTTATTTATGTTTGATATGCGTCCGGTTTTTTAGGATGGGAAACAAGTATTTTTGTTTATACAGGCCGGGTCTCGCCTATTAATAGTCCACAAGTGATGGGCAATAATATTTTACAAGGCAGGCATAACGAAGTTTATGAACAAATGTCAATTCACATTTAAACTAATAAATTAATTAAAAACTAAAATAAAAAAAATAATTTTACCGTACCGGGAGGCGAATTCACAACCTCTCGTACGAATGTCAAACATCCTACCACTGGGTCACACATAGCTCGTAAGGTTAACTACATTATAGACCGACGACTTTCAATGTAGAGACACCACAGCAGTGCCTTGAAGTCTAGTGCGTTTACACGAGTGAACAGCGCGATAGAACTTAGTATTTCTATCGACCAAGAGTCGGCCCATTCTTTTTGCCGTTAAGTGTACAATAACATTTTAGAGGATTTTCATACTACCAGCGGAATTCACAGTTAGTTCTGTGGACCATTTTACGTGCAAAAGACGTTGTTTGCTGCTTTATATATGAAAATAACTGTGATTCCATTTTAAGGGAATAGATGTGTAAAATTGTGGTCGTTTTCAGCCAAAAATCGCATTTTTTAAAGAAACAACTATCTCTTATTTATAGACTGAGCAAGTTTCATTGCTCTGCAGCGGTTGGAAGCATAAAAATTACGCAATATTTAAATGACAGCACCTTTGAACTTGAATTCCATGCAAACTTTACAAAAGCTGTTTTCTCATACTTTTTCTTATAGCACATATTGTCATGTTCAAAGTGCAAAGACTCTTACAATTTTGATGCTCAGAATATGCAATTCTACTGTATTTTCTATATACTGTAGTTAAAGAAAAGCAGTAGCATTTTGTGATAAACGAAATACTTTTGAAATAAAAAATATATTTATTGAAAACTAAAATTTAAATTTTTAAATTGTATATTTATAAATATCTCCATTTACTGATACAAATTTAAAATTCTGGATACTTAGTTATTTTATAACCATATCAGAGCTGCTTCAAAAAAGAGATATACATGAAACAAATTTTGTAAGAGGAGACAGATTTTGAAAATTTGAAATGCAAGTTTTTTTTTTTAATTTGAATAACTCAAAAATCACTAATCTGATAAACATGTAACTTATATGCAAGAATACATGTATCAAGGGAATTAAGTGTACAAAGTATGAAAACTCTAGGTTAAAAATTGTAGAAAATAAAAGTTTCACCAGTCCACACCTGTGGAGTAACTGTTAGCGCGTCTAGCCACGAACCCAGATGGCCCGGGTTCGATTCCCGGTCGGGGCAAGTTACCTGGTTGAGGTTTTTCCGGGATTTTCCCTCAACCCAATGTGAACAAATGCTGGGTAACTTTCGGTGTTGGACCCCGGACTCATTTCACTGGCATTATTATCTTCATCTCATTCAGACGCTAAATAACCTAAGCTGTTGATGATAAAGCGTCGTAAAATAACCTATTAAAAAGTTTCACCAATCACTCCTCCCTTAATAAGACGAAGGTAGAGTGACCGTGTAGATAGGCAGGCAGGCAGGCAGACAGACAGACAGATAGTTATAGAGCTATAGATAGAGATATATAGAGAGAAAGATATATATATATATATATACTTATGGATTTTACCTTCACACTGCAAACAGGTGATATAAACCTATTAATTCGCATCTACCACTTTTCACTCACGGGAAATCCTAGCACTTAATTTTATAGGAAGCTGAAACTGTATGTGAGTAGCGGAATGTAACTTAAGTTTAAAGTAAAAAGTTTCCCCTTTATCATTTGGTATTATTTACATGCCTCTGTAACTTTTATAACAAAATGTACCTAAGCATATGTATATACAATCATATACAAAATATTTTTCGTGTGTAGAAAGCTGAGGCTCTCCATAGCACCATACATGTATATATCCGCATGAAAAGTTATAAATATTTTTAATGCAGTGTGAATGATGACACATTCTGCAACAAGCGTGCTTGGCTAGACACTGACATACAGCACTAGTTGGCAAAAAAAAAAAAAAAAAAAGACGAGCACTGTAGTTGTGAAGTTAGAAAACAAGGGAATACGAATGTAACTTAAGTTTAAAGTAAAAAGTTTCCCCTTTATCATTTGGTATTATTTACATGCCTCTGTAACTTTTATAACAAAATGTACCTAAGCATATGTATATACAATCATATACAAAATATTTTTCGTGTGTAGAAAGCTGAGGCTCTCCATAGCACCATACATGTATATATCCGCATGAAAAGTTATAAATATTTTTAATGCAGTGTGAATGATGACACATTCTGCAACAAGCGTGCTTGGCTAGACACTGACATACAGCACTAGTTGGCAAAAAAAAAAAAAAAAAAAAAGACGAGCACTGTAGTTGTGAAGTTAGAAAACAAGGGAATACGAATGTAACTTAAGTTTAAAGTAAAAAGTTTCCCCTTTATCATTTGGTATTATTTACATGCCTCTGTAACTTTTATAACAAAATGTACCTAAGCATATGTATATACAATCATATACAAAATATTTTTCGTGTGTAGAAAGCTGAGGCTCTCCATAGCACCATACATGTATATATCCGCATGAAAAGTTATAAATATTTTTAATGCAGTGTGAATGATGACACATTCTGCAACAAGCGTGCTTGGCTAGACACTGACATACAGCACTAGTTGGCAAAAAAAAAAAAAAAAAAAAAAAAAAAAGACGAGCACTGTAGTTGTGAAGTTAGAAAACAAGGGAATACGAGAGTTTTATTAACGAATGAGAATTTTTTTAGGAAAATCGTAAACTTTGTACAATTATGAAAATAATCTAGCGCATTTCTAACTATACACCTTATCTAAGTTTCCTCCTTAAATGAGGGTACAATACAAAGTAAGGCATTTTAATTCAGAGGTTTCGAAATTGTGAGCTGTGGTGTTTCATGTATCTACAAATTGAATAAAAATGACTGCCTTAATTACATTGAATTTTTCTGGGACAAGTATCTACGTTGTTAGGATTTAATTTTTTTCGGTTTCCACGCCTGATTAAAGTTTCGCCAATATATCAAGGACACCGCTAACCAAGGAACACTGAAAAACTCTGTCTTAATTGTAACATAATTCAAAGACTGGTGTCGGTATACAGAGTGATTCACGAGGATTTACCGTCCCTTACGGAGCTTATTTCCGAAGACATTCTGAGCAAAAATGTCATATAAACATTTGTCTTAATCTCAATATTTTCAGAATTACACTAATTTGAAGTTGTTTGTAAAATACTATTATTCTTGAGTTTTAAGGGTAAAAGAATATTACAGATAAAGAATTAACTATTCAGGAATATCATTTCTTTAATTAGCTAACAGTCTGAAGCTAGAAATGTGTTGAGTTGACACATTAGTACTCAGTGGCAACTTAAGTTGCCGTTTGTTTTAAAAATATTAGGTTGATATTATTTTTTGTGACGGAAACTCTTCTAGGTAGATATTTATTTGGCATCAACATTTATATTAGTTATGGTGTACCACAACTTGTGTATACGGTTTCTTTAGTTGGTTATTTAACGACGCTGTATCAACTACTAGGTTATTTAGCGTCAATGAGATTGGTGATAGCGAGATGGTATTTGGCGAGATGAGGCCGAGGATTCGCCATAGATTACCTGGGATTCATCTTACGGTTGGGGAAAAGCTCGGAAAAAACCCAACTAGGTAGTTAGCTCAAGCTGGAATCGAACCCGCGCCCGAACGCAATTTCAGACCGGCAGGCTAGCGCTTTAACCGACTGAGCCATGGCGGTGGCCTATACGGGTTTCACCATAGCTTTCTCTTACATATACCTACAATTAGCATGCAATCCCGACAAGTTGTAAAACCAATAACTCTTCTACTCTTTCTATTAACTTAACTCCAAACAGTCACTTTCTTCTTATTGATCTCAAATGTCTACCATCTGTTCATTCCACTTACGTTCCATTTAGTATTCTAATCTTGCTAACTAAAGTTATATATAATTCCGTCTTTCTACATCGCATATAGCTCGTTCTACTCTACAGGATATTATTTTGTTGAAAATTATTACTTTATCAAATATCGTTCTTAAATTTTAACCGACTATCCTAATTAAAATCCCTATAGGCTAACATTCCTATTCAAAAACCTTTAACACTTCACTCTGTTATACTCATTGGGATCTTTTTCTACATAATACACGTCATTATAATAATCTGATTAAATCTTGACATTAGTATCCAGTTCACTTTAGTTTGACCATTAATTTCTTAACCACAATCAACACTCAGGAAAAAAAAAAAAATAGAAAATTGTAAATACTATCACTAAGATCATCTTTCATAAATTTCGCTACACCACTTTCTAAGATTTAACGGAAGGTCTTCTAGACATATTATGTTCGCGTCATCACAGGCATAATCCTTCATTTCAAAGTCAATTGTTGTGGAATGCAGCGCGAAATACTGTAATGATTTTGAGTGTGTCTACATTACATACATGAAAATAAAATGTAATTACTGTTGTTAAATCTTACTTAATTATTTCAAATCTCACTGAAATGCATTTCAGAATATTTATTTATTATTTTAAAGCTAGTTTATGACAAAGATTTTATTTACAGTGTTGAGAAATCTTATGGAGCATTACAGTAGGCCTATGCAAAAGTGTGCATTTCGTTCCATATATCAGATAATAATTCATTCACTGTAAGTCAGATTTTCAACGCCACAAAAATGATCTCTCTAGTGCTTAGTGGCATCTTCTGATACATATTGAATTTGTTTAGTATTTTTCCCATTTCGTGAGTGAAAAATGTAGAAAATTAAAACGAAAATAGTTCTGAGCACGAATGGGTTAAGTGAATTATATTTTTCGTATATCGATATGTGTGTGTCGATATTTGTGAAAAAATCTGGTAACCTTATCTTAATATGTATACTAATTTACATAGTAATGCCGGTCGTGTATTAATATTCGATGTACAATTTATTATAACAATTAGAAATATATTTTTGAAAGCTTACCTTCAAAAATATTTGTGTAGTATCCATTATGAACTCTATTTTATAGCTTTTCTTTTAGGAGTTTTGAAGTTATAGTTGTCTCGTTGGTGCTTTGTTTTTATCATTTGGGCATTTTTTCACACGTTTTTCGTGACATTTACTATTTACATGCTTTTCGCATAAATCGAGACGATTCCACTCAATTCTAAAGTTAAAAAAATTTGCGCATAATATCATTATCACGTAAAACCTACTGCTACGTCATTCCAACAGAAGAAAAGACGCATATACTTCGGTTTTTCTCCCCATCTTCAAGCCATCTCTTCACTTTGGAAACTAACTTTTAAACCTACCAAGTAGAATGAAAATAGTTTGCAGACATTCATTGCCTGAAGCACGGTATTTTCTTATAGGTCGAAAGCAATGTTCCCAAGCGGTAATCAAGCTGTTAACTGGCAGGCAAAGTACTTTCAGTCAAAGACAGTGAGTTGCAACATAAGTGAATAAAAGAACATCAAAATGTTTGCTTTTAAAATGAAATTATATACACTATTTTTCGTGTTTATCGCTCAGATTAAGACCTTTGCAAGAAAATGGTAAGATTTTTGTCAAATTCGCATGAAAAATATTGTCATAAATTAATTAAACTAAACATGTACGTGCATATCTCCAACCACAACTAAAAATCATATTCAACGTACCAAAAAATCACGGTCCTAATTAGGATGTTTGGCGTACCATTTTTACTGTGAACTCAAGTTTAACGAGAATAAATGAATGTAAAGTAATATATTTGTAATAAATAACGGCACAAGCTTCTCCAAATTACTATTTAATTATTTTACGTACGGTAACTAAAATAGTTGGAAGTGTTAAGAGAGCTTCGAAGTTCGACACTTCTTTTGAGCGAAATTGGTAGCAATACTCCGATTACAGTGGCCCTGTGAAACGTTGCTGGAATTGCAGCTGATGATTACCTTGAAGCCATACGACGCCAGGAGAGTGGAGTGCTAATTGTGAACGCTACCCGCACCACCATCGAAAGCCTGATCTTGAGAGCCACAGGAGTTCAGGAGCTTCGTCTCTCCCGTATCTGCTTTCCTGCTAGCAGTCGATCTGAAACACAAACGTAGTCTGTACCTTGCTCTGCCAAACCTCGGAGTATTGCACTACTTATTTCATTTCAAACATTCGATCAAGTCTGGTTGGCAAGTTGGTATAGCGCTGGCCTTCTATGCCCAAGGTTGCGGGTTCGATCCCGGGCCAGGTCGATGGCATTTAAGTGTGCTTAAATGTGGCAGGCTCATGTCAGTAGATTTACTGGCATGTAAAAGAACTCCTGCGGGACAAAATTCCGGCACATCCGGCGACGCTGATATAACCACTGCAGTTGCGAGCGTCGTTAAATAAAACATAACATTTCGATCAAGTTACTAAATACACACAATATATTCTTTTTAAATGGGTATGTATGTTCTATCTCGAATACCACCACCACCACCACCACCACCACCACCACCACCACCACCACAGTAAAGATAAGTATTGACAGCATATCATTACAATAATTACCAAACCATAAAAATTTATCCTCAAACATCTTCATTACTGCCACCATTATCTTCATTATGTAGCCTACATCTTTATTTTCAGCATTTCAGTCTGTATCATCGTGCGAATTCGAAATGAGACAGCTTCATGTACTTGGGATGTACTATAAGCAGTAAAGTGAACTGCTGCCAGGAAGTCAAAAGGAGGATAGCAATGGCCAAGGAAGGTTTTAATAGAAAAAGGAGCATCTTCTGCGGACCTCTAGAAGAACTAAGGAAGAGATTAGTGAAGTGCTTTGTGTGGAATGTGCCATTCAATGGAACAGAAACATCGACATTACGACGAAGGGAAGAGAAACGACTAGAAGCATTTGGAATGTGTAGCCTATACATTTCTCAGTCTAAATAACTAATTATTTAAATTGAATTCAGTTTAAACAAAAACACGTCCATTTAGATATTGAGGGGGAAGACTGAAACCAGGCTTAATTGCATTTTAAATTTCACCCCCATTCTCAGCCACCCCCTCTTTGAAATTTCAAATGGCACCCCTAAATTTTTATACTTAAATATGAAAGAGTATTCAATTGTTTATACACTTCATTCATTTATTTCACATCTGGCAACCTGATACGAAACAGTTTATTTTGCACTAAATCAAGTGTTCAAAATGTGCTTCACTGTTCGTTAAACAGTAATACAGTCTATTTTGGAACTCCTCGCGACGTCTTCTTTTGTATGGAAGTGTTTCCCACGCAATGAAGCTTTCAATTTTGGTATCAAATCGAAATTACAGGCTGAAAAATCTGGGGAGTAGAATGCGCCTTACAACTTCTCACCTCCAGCGCCGTAAAAGGCTCTTCACTCAATTTGCTGTATGTGCTATAGCAATATCGTCAAGGATGATTGCACTGTGAAGTAATTCAGTACGTTTATCTGTGATAGCGCTATGTAGGTTATTCTGCAGATACGCGGCGTAGTGCGCTGCATTAATATTTTGACGATGTGGAACAAAATGACAGAAAAGATTTCCTCGAATTTCATGAATCAAAATGACTATTAACTTCACAGGAGATGGATTTTGACGGAATATTTGCTTTCGCCATTCAGCGGACTGAAATTTAAAATCGGATTCACAGGCCTTGGCCCAGGTTTCGTCAATGGCGATGTTCCTGTTCAACATGTTGTCTCCTTCACGTTCGTATCCTACGACACGTTTCAAAACGTGTCCACTTTTGTTCTGTCAGTTCATGTTGCGCCCACTTGGTAGCAATTTTGCGTGCGTTCAGGTCTTTCGTAAAATTTTACACACAGTTGTCTGGTCAATACTTGTATGTGCTGACAACTCCTGCAGAGATCATTGTCTGTCCTCTAAACATTGGGCGATCAAGGCTGAGCTCAACTGATGAATTGTTTATGATTATAAATTGAATTAATCTACTTGATATTAATTGCACAAATTTGTATAGCTTAATGAAAGTATGCTACTTTGTATTGTATATATTTGTATAGTTTTGGCCGATGAATTGTATATGCTTTAAATTGAATAGTAATCTATATAGCTCTACTGATAAATTGTTTGTGTTTGTAATTTGAAGTAGTTTGCATGATATGTATTATCAACAAAGCTCGGAACTTGGGGACTTGTGTCGTGTGCATGAGTAAGGTTACAGGTACAACGTACACAAAGCTCACGCTGCAAGTGCTCAGGGACAGTCGTGTGTACTAAGAAAGTGGCCACAACTAATGACAGAAATACGGACGAGGAAACTGTTATGTCGAAACCAATGACATTCAGAGAATTAAAGGTAAACGGTCTGTTTGAGGAATTAGAAAATACGTGTTATTCGAATGGGTATTATAGAAGTTTGAAAATACATTTTTTTTTTTAATTTAAGATACAGAATTTCGTGGAGAATTCGGAGGAGATACATTATTTTTTTCGAATGGAGAGTTTATATTTTGTAAGTTGTGCCACACACAAACTAGAGGCTGGAAACGAAATTCATTGAAAGGCATTGCAGTCCCTCAAATTGTAGAAAAGTCTGTCCATAGCTATGGATCGAGACGTAGACAAATTGAAAACTATTTTCGAGAAAAATTTAGGATATATTTATCTTTCTCAGATACGAGATCAGCTAGCAACTGCTGAAAATCAAACAGAAAACGAGTGACAGTGAAAAAAGTCAGTATTTTAAGTCTACTACCGAAAAATCTTCGAATGTAGGTAGTCATACACTGTAATAAAATGTACACAGCAGAACAGTAAATTTGATATATTTCTCATGTTTATTTTTATTATATATATGCTATGAAATTACGTGTTTCAACCTACCATAATATTATCAATATGTTGTTACAGCCAGAAACAACTTTTGTAGCAGACCTGACTGTACCTCCGTGCTGGAAGCGGGAGTTTGTTGACATTGAAGTCCGGTCGCTTAGCCACGTTCAAAGACACAAGTCCCCAAGTTCCGAGCTTTGATTATCAATTTCTGTATATCACAACTGGTTGAATTGTTTATGCCTTAAATTTAATTAACTTGTTTTGTATTATACATATAGCTCAACTTATGAATGATCGTTTGCGTTTGTAAATTTAATAATCTGATTGGCTATGTATTGTATACTTTTAGTAGAGCCATCGATGTAGCTCAATCGGCAGACTCGCTGGGCTGCTGATCCGGAGTTGCGTTCGGGCTTGGGTTGGATCCCCCTTTGGTCTTTGGTTTCTTCCGAGGTTTTCCCCAGCCGTGGGACTGAAGCCGGATGGTCTATGGCGAGTCTATGGCATAAACCCCTTTGATTTGATTACCTGGTTGGGTTTTTCCGAGGTTTCCCCCACCAAAATGGCAAATGCCGGGCAATATTTTGGCGAATCCTCGGACCTCATCTCATCTCATCTCACTACATCTCGCCAAAATGTAAAAAAAAAAATTAAATTACATTAAAATAAAATAAAATAAAATAAAATGTAAAAAATTGCACAAAATTGTAAAAATTGTAGAAAATTGCTAAATTGTAAGACTATAAAAATTTGTAAAAATTGTAATTGTAATATTGTAAAATGTTGACTTGTTCCACATCTTAAAGCTTCATTGCTCATGTAAGATCTATGGAATAAAATGAATGAATGAATGAATCAATCAATCAATCAATCAATCAATCAACATCAGTACTATAAACAGTCGCAGGGCGTCCTATACGAGGCAAGATTGTTATTATTCCAAGTTGGAAAGCTGCCACCCACCTTACAACAGTTCTGTATGAGACAAGAGCATCTTCACCTGAAGCTTCTACGAGCTCTGCATGACATTTCCTCGTGTTTCTACCGAGGAGCACTGCTATTTTTACGAAAACCAACTGATTTCGCGCTCCCTTCCTTCGACCTTCGTCATTATTGAGCATGTAGGCCCTACATTATCTAGCGGCGTCAATATATACTAGACGTTATGATGTAACAATAATATATCCTAGAATGTTGATCAATGCTTGGATCCCGCAAAATATATATATATATATATATATATATATATATATATATATATATATATATATATATATGTTTCCATGACTTAAGTGACTAGGTATGCATACAGTGTATATTATTTCATTTTATGAATGTGTGATTGTGTAAGCCTACTTCATTTTTAATGTGGTCATTATAGTGCAATTAGCTATTCCATGTTCCTTACAATTCAATGCCCGAAACAATAAAGTTTCACGTATATGGAGGTATTTATTGTAGCATATTTCTCTTTTAAAACAAGTAAACTACTGTATATTTTCAAGATTAGTACGTTATTTCAGCTTTACTAATCTGACAAACCTCCTAGATGCACACGGTCTTAGTGTATTCATGATGCTGTACACAATTTTCTATTAGCAAGTAGAGGATATGATTATTTTTATGTGTGAGTTTTGCGGTAGAAATGCTGTTACGTTATGACGGTAAGTCTCTTGCAAGATTCAATGCAGAACACTCATCTCAACTGCTACGACGAGCGATAACTCCACGACAGCTGTTGCTTGCAAATTTTAAAACCCTCCAGCAACGCTGAGTGTGTAATTTAGGTCAGAGGTAGCTAATTTACGTATACATTATATGAATACAGTATACTAGACATGAACAAATCTAACTGCCGCTCTCGCTCGCTGTGTTCGTTGCGCTTGTCTTTCGAGTCTCATCTCGTAACTTTTCTGCGCTTCGAGTCTCGCTCATCATTCTCGAAAAAGTATTTGGTCGACATGGAAAGATTTCGTAACTTTGAATAACATAATTGATATAAATAACATTTAAGATGTTTAATTGAGACAAAATGACAAAACAAAACAATATCATAGTTATCAAAAAGTTCTGGTTCTATAATCAGATATTACCTATATTTATATACATAGAAAAAATTCTCAAATAAATTTTCATTTCCAAGAAACATAAAACATAGCGTTAAATAAAGCGTTAATATATATTTTTTTGTTTGAGATTGTATACTTGATCTCAAACATGCGAAAAAAAATCCCTAGCCTTTAAATAATTTAATAAAGATTGGGAAACGGATTAGTATAGGCCTACACTGAAACGTAGGGATGATGTTTCAAATAGGCTAATTGATTATTTATACATATATAACAATTGCCAAAACAGATAAAAGTTCAGTCTGGTATAAACAACTGTGGCGATTCAAGGCTGCTTGACGTTCGATAGTTGATCACTCTCGATGTCTTGAAACACAAGCCGTCATTACGTCAACGACGCGACCGCGACGTACGTAACATTGTCGTGCGAGTTTTCTGCTTTACGGGCGCTAGTAGTCTTGTTTTCTCGATCGTTATTCAACTATAGAATATACTTAAATAGTAAGTGACAATTTTGTATGTAGAACGTAAAGAATTGCGCTGAAATGTTATGTTGTTACTCTGTGCAAGAGAAGAAGACCTATTCTATGACTGGAATAAGAGAGCGATCGTACTCCGCAGATGAGATAACAGCTGTGTAGTACAAGCGACTGGCTTCCACAAACAGAATGGTTTGCATTACGGGCCGCAAAATATTTTGTTAGCTAATATTTAGGGATATTTCCTGGAATAGTAAACACGGGTTAGGCCTATTTGAAGACAGAAATGGCCGGGTAGCTCCGTTGGTAGTGAAGTTGTACCGGTGTAAAAGAAAAATTCCAAGCCAACACTCCGTTCTGAAGTCATGGCAATAGATATAACTACGTTAAAGATTGGCGAGATTTTGATAGACAAGAATGGAAACACGTCGATAATTTCGTTTGTCTAAAGGCGTGTTTAGCCAACACCACCTAAAGAGAGCTAGATGGTCTTGGTTTAGCGAATGAACAAGGAACGAATAACGGGTGCGAACATTTACAAATACGCATTGCCAACAAATGAACAGAGAATATTAGAGTTCGCCGATTTTCTCAGTAATGTCGAATTTAGATATTATTGTTGCAAGAGCCGTCGTTCTTATTTTAGGCAGTTTAACGAAAATTGACTGAAGAAATAAAGGGCAATGGTGACGCACGATATTATTCGGAAGTCGAGGTCGATATAGAGACAGTGACTAACTTAAATATTTACGCCGAATTGCATAGGGACAGTTTCAAAACTTCTGTTAAACATCAGCAACCAACTTCGAAATGTTACTATGCAAAATAGGGCCATAAAATTTGTAGTAAAGACACAAAATTTCGAAAAGAAGCACGCTCCTGTTTCTGGCAACAGGAGATTCATTTACAAGTTTGATTTATTTTCTCAGTCTCGAAACAGCTGATTTCAAGATTGTATCAGTTGTTTTCTTAGAGTGAATTGTCCTGCAGAAATACATGTTTGTACGCGAACCATGCTGATTCGCCTATTTCATCACTTGACATTTCCGTTTCCTTTGTCGATTTCTGTCTTTCCCTACGGAAAGATGTCAATAATGATTCAGATTTCTTTCTGCTATGGCCCCTTACAATAAACAACACATGTATTCATTGTAAAACAAATAAATATAATTTGCTACTTTTGCAAAAGTTGCTGACTAATTATTTCAATAATAATAATAATAATAATAATAATAATAATAATAATAATAATAATAATAGGCCTAGTAATAATAATAATAATAATAATAATAATAAATGTTCTATATGTTTTTTACCCTGTTGATCCTATTGGACTTTAATGTAATTTGTATTATTTTTGTTACCGTATTTGTTTTATTTGTGTGAGCTATCTTGTAGATGGAAGAGAAGGCAGTATGGCCTTAAGTCTGTCAGATTAAATAAATAAATCATAGTAATAATGGTTGTAATAATATTAAAGCCGGGCAATTGTCCTCTATCTTCTCAAGTACGTTTCCTTACATTATTATGATAACTTATATGCTTGGTATTTACAAAATTTCCTGGTCCCTGTACACTTCGATTACATTAATGAATATGAATAATTATTGCCATCAACTTGTTTCATATTTAATGTAGTGGTAACCCTCATATTCCTGCATGCGGTTCTATCATCACACTCGTTTATATTCACATTACTAATTTAATTTTCATACTCCATCTATATCCTCTTCTTTTCTAGTTAACCCAGTTTCATCCCTACTATCTACTGAGATTCTCTGCCATCTATACTTTCGTCAATATATAATTTTTGTTTCTCTTATGTGCATTTAATTTTCTAATTCTAAGTTTATACACATAAGTTACATTATGGACATTATATATGTGCTTTCCTCAGAAATAATATTTTTTACTTGATTTGTTGTACTTGTCAATCGACGTTTTGATAACTTCTCTTAATATTTTCAGCCCATTTAATCAGTTATTCCCTTGTTTTACTCTTCAATCCTTATCTACTCTCTGTTTACGATCTGCTTTTTACTACTACATAGTTCTGTAGATCTTTTTACTGCAATATTGCCAGCACTTTCTATCTCTCCTTATAGACCATTCGGTATCTCGTGAAATCTATCTGCTCGTAAGGGGAAAGAGGAAGTGGACTGGGATGCTTTCGTCCCTCGCTACACTTCCACTTGGAGCTAGCTGGCTCGTTTACCTCTACCAAGGTTCTTACTGTGAGCTACGGCACGCACAAGCATTCGGTTTCACCCCAGATCACATATAGATTACTCGTTCCTATGTTAAAATCGGTTGCACTTTGAAGAGAACAACCGGTAGGATCGCCACCCGTCCGCCGTAAACGAACACGAGATGGCAGTGCAGTCACTAATGCAATTCAAATGGGAGTTATGACGTGACTACTTATGTAACAACTAGATGGTAGCATAGTAAACCTGACAAAAGTTGTTACCGTCAAAACCTGTAACGTCGAGCAGTCTAGGTATACATGATCTAGAGCAGCGGTCGTCAGCGCAGAGTATCCAGGGGCTAGCGTCTGTTACCCGCGGACAACACAGTGCACTATGGTGCACTCATAGCTGCTAGCGGGTATGCTTTCTATCTTTTCCTGCTGCACGACGGGGCACACGGGACGGCTTCGCTTACCCTTTGCACATTTCAGCGAGTGCTGACGACCACTGATCTGGAGTTTCACGAGATAACGAATGACCTATATCTATATCATTTCACTAATTTTGCATTACAGGTACTTCTCCCAGTGACGTCCTTCATTTTAAAACACTACTCTTATAATTTTTACTTATTCTTATTAATTCCATTATTAACTCATTCCATTTCATTTTCTTCTCATGAATTCCATCATTCTACATTACACTTTCCCTATTCGCTTTAGTTTGTCTTGCTGGCCTCCTATGCCCAAGGTTACGGGTTCGATGGTATTTAAATGTGCTTAAATGCGACAGGCTCATGTCAGTAGATTTACTGGCATGTAAAAGAACTCCTGCGGGACAAAATTTCGGCACATCCGGCGACGCTGATATAACCTCTGCAGTTGCTAGCGTCGTTAAATAAAACATAACATTTAACATTTTACATCAATGTCTTACTCTCTATCTCCCTAAACTCCTGAACTTCTGTTTCCTACTTTTAGACTCTCAACCCTTTACACTGTTTCACTTTCATTGTCAGATTCATATCATTTTCACTACTACTGTTGATTTCTTTTAGAGTATTTCAGTGTCCAATTGTTTGTAATACTACTTGCTTTTATTTATCTCACCTATCACTAGAGACGAGAATTTCATGCACTATAAAATCCCAAATTATGCATGCACTGATGCACTATCAAACTATGAAACATGCACGATCAAGAGAAAAATACATTAAAATAAGCACTTTCATTTTTGTCCCAAATTTATATTTTCACTTCTTCCCCCTCCCCCCACAGGTAACAACGTAACAACATTTCTAAATTGGTTTCTGTGATGTTCCTGCGCTTGTCAGTCAATGTGTTTTTGTAGGCAGAGAATGATCTCTCTACATCACAAGAAGTAACGGGTGCAAACTTGAATGAACCTTTTTCTGCTATTTAGTTTTTTACTTTTTCTTCTTCAATCCTAATTCCTTGACCTAAAATAAGGGAAAGTCCACACCTATGGACTAACGATTAGCGCGTCTGTCCGCGAAACCAGGTGGCCCGGGTTTGATTCCCGGTCGGGGCAATTTACCTGGTTGAGGTTTTTTCCGGGGTTTTCCCTCAACCCAAATATGAGCAAATGCTGGATAACTTTAGGTGCTGGACCCCGGACTCATTTCACCGGCATTATCATCTTTATCTCATTCAGACGCTAAATAACCTAAGATGTTGATAAAGAGTCGTAAAATAACCTACTAAAATAAAAAAATAAGGGACATAAAAATCATGAGACTGAATATAATGTACTGTACATCATATGCGTGATTAAGCTAAAAATTGCTTAAATATACATTATACAGGTTTTTTATCCCCAAAAAGGCCAAAACATGCAAATATGCACGGAAAAGTACACCTATTTGGAACCGGAAAGTAATGCAAATGGATAATTACTAAGTTTGAGCTATGTTCTGTATTCCTATAAAAACTTGTATTTGCATGGAATTCTCGTCTCTACTTATCACCAATTAGATTAATTGTCCATTCCCATACCTTTGTGGGAAATCACGAAAAACTTTTTTAGATCTAAAGTTTCTTATCAGCTAGGCAAGATAGCCTACATTATCAAACCAAAGAGGTTGGGTGCATTTAGAATGTAATGGAAGCAAGAGACTCTTCGATTCTAAAGCTGGAACTAATATTGTGTCGCAAATTCTGCTGTGAATAAGAGTCAGTTTGATTCAGTCACTTTCAACGCAGAATTTTAGTGGTTTAGAGGGCGATCTGAAGCAAAATCATGACAGTTGTATGTAGAGTTATAATTGAAGAATGCATGGGCACTAGAATCACATTTTCGTTATCAAGACAAGAGACGTTTTGAAAATGAGCTCCTCAATTACTCCTTCTGTCCAATTTAATTTCGACACTTTGATAGTCAGGTAAAAGATATTTGTCGCTCTAATGCTCGCTGCTCACACCGAACTGCAATGAAGTGAAAATGTCCCGTCTATAGCCAATGTGATTTCTCTTTGATGTACCGGCAAGCGACAGTCCACAGCCTCCATCAACCAAATTAAGTCAGCAAACGCTTCGTTCGTTGTTCGTTCGCTTGCTAAGTGTATACCCGTCTTAAGAGAGCCATCCTTGTGTAGTAATCCAGCTGAGTGCTAGTACTCATGTACAGACCTGATACCAATTAGAGCGAGACCAATAAGAGGGGCAAGTGACTGGTTGTCGAGTGCTTGGCATTACGAACCAATCAGATATAATTCACGAAATTTCATGCTTAACGTAAGAAATAAATATCCCAATATAAATTTACCATACTTTGATCAACCTCTTTGGTCATAACACAAGAGGAAATAATTATCTTATTATACTCGTAGTACTGTCTTATTTTTCTTCCCTCCTCCTACTCTTCTCTTATACTGCTTCATTTTCAGCTTTCCTTCGCTCTTCCTCTCCTTCGTTTCCTTTCCACAGTCTTAATTATTTTATGTGGATTCGACTTTACTTTATATTATTGAACGGAATGTTTGTGTCTTTGCTTGTTGCTTTCAATAATTATTTTCTTAAGATTCCATCGAATGAATAAATATATAAGATTTAAGGGGAAATATTTTGAGAAGTAATAAAGCCGAAAGCAGAAATATGTGTTATACAGAGTGTAAGGGGTATAAGTGCCATTATTTTAATTGATGATTATTCATGTCATAAGGAAGAAAATGTCCTTAATTTTTTTTCTAATTGCAATATTAACTAATTATTAAAGTTTGCAATATTAAAGGTTTTGCAACGTTGCTCGATTGGGAGGAAGGGTTTTTAAATACTTAGTACAGCTCAAGCGTTAGGAGGGAATTTATAAGTACACAGTAGCCTAAAGCTCAAGCGGATACAGACATACCGGTACAAAACAGATGCTCTGTTCTAATGCAGGGGTGGAACGTGACAATACTGTTGTTTACATAAAATCAACAGGAAATACAAACTTTCAATCTCATTAATAGAATATTATGGTAAATTTACATTTACATTTTAAAATAAACAGCCAATCAAGGAGTTAAAAAACGATAAGGGTGAAATATTAAATTGCAGAAAAGAGATTGCAAACGAATTTAATAATTATTTTTCAGAGATAGGACACAAAGTTACTTCTAACATTAATAAGTCAAATTTTAACTCTTCTCTACAAAATGAGACACAAGATGAACATTTAGCTTCCTCCATGTTTCTTTTCCCTGTAACTGAAGATGAAATTATTATTTTGGTTAAGAAGTTAAAAAAGAATGTTGCTCCTGGTATAGATGGAATTAAGAATAATACTTTCAAAATTATTATCAAATATATATTAAAACCCATGGTTCATATTTTTAACTTATGTTTTGTGCAAGGTATATTCCCAGATGTATTGAAATGTGCCATAGTAATTCCAATATACAAATCTGGAGATAAAAATAATTTAAATAACTATAGACCTATATCTTTATTTCCAACATTTTCCAAACTGCTTGAAAAATGTTTAAAGAATAGATTAGTAAATTATTTAGAAAAATATAAAATCCTCTCTAAAAATCAGTTTGGTTTCCGCAATAATATTTCTACTGATGATGCTCTTATTAATGTTACTGGAAAAATTATCAATGAACTAGATATCGGAAACAAATGTTTGGGTATTTTCTTAGATCTACGGAAAGCTTTTGACACTATCAATCATAATTTACTTTTGGACAAACTACATACTATTGGAGTTAGAGGTATAGTTTTAAAATTATTCCAATCATATTTTAGTAACAGAAGGCAAATGACCAAAATTGAAGATCAATTTAGTGAATACAAATATATTGATATAGGTGTACCGCAAGAACAATTTTGGGACCTATTTTATTTCTAATATATGTTAATGATCTGCTAAATATAAATTTAGAAAAATTTAATGGATCTATATATTCATATGCGGATGATACAGTAGTTATTTTCAGTGGTTTTTCTTGGCAGGAAGCATATATAAATGCTAATATAGGTGCTAACATTGTTAAAAATGGCTTAATTCCAACTTCCTTTCTTTAAATATATCTAAATCAACTTTAGTTCCTTTTTCATTAACAGCTGCCAGTGTTCAAAATTTAAAATTTAGCGATAAATATAGACTAATAATACACAGTGAAAATTGTTTAGATCCCAAAAGTTGTAAATGTCCACCTTTGAAAGAAGCCACGTATGTCAAATATCTGGGTATCATTATTGATCAGAACTTAAAATGGCCTCATCACATTACTTATCTTTGTAAGAGGCTTCGTAAAACAATTTATAAATTCGTTAATCTTCGATGCTACTTACCTATTAGAGTTCTACGAAATGTTTATTTGGCCATTATTCAGTCTATCATTCAATATGGTATAATTGTTTGGGGTGGAAGTACAAAAATTAATCTTAGTCCGTTAAATTTACTACAAAAACGAATAATTAAAATCTGTTTGAAGAAACGTTTCGATTATCCAACTAAATTAATTTATTCTGAATTTAATGTATTTAATATTGAACAAATTTATAAGTATACGCTGTTAAAATTTTATCATAAAAATCGTAATAAGTTTGTATTACAGACACACAATTATGACACAAGACGAAATATTAATTCAACATTAGTAGAACCTAAATGTCTCACATCTGCTGGTCTAAAGCATAGCATAAATTTTGGCCCTCGGTTGTACAATGCTTTAACTAAATTACACCCAGAACTTCTAACATGTAACCCACTAACATATAACAAGAAAATTAGAAACGTGTTAATATCTTCAATTTGATTAAATAAATTTATAGCCTATGTGTATGAATTAATCAACTATATTATATTTGTATTCTATAATTTTGAAATATATATTAGTCCTACTTTTTACGTGCGATATTATTCTTCTCTAGTGTTAATATTATATTATATAATTCCATTGCCGCTGTAATTATATTTTAGTTCCTATTTTATTTTACTTATTTATTTATATTATTATTATTATTATTATTATTATTATTATTATTATTATTATTATTATTATTATTTTAATATTATATCTGAACTGCGACCGAGCACGAGCGCTGCTCATTCGGTCTCAAATTTTGTTAATACTACTGTATCTTCTTTCTATATTGCTTGTATTATCTTAGTTGTATTTCTCTTTGTTTTGTTTTGTAATTATATTTCTTTATTCTGTATATTTTGTAATTATATTTCTTTATTCTGTATATTTGAATTTAAATGTAACAATATTGCTCCATTTTTTATTGTACGTCTAAAGAATAAACTATAATAGTTTTCTGCAAAAAATCACACGAACTGTTTTTCTAATGCAATATTTTAATCTCTACCGTTTCTGTAAAGCTAGTTTCTAATAATCGTTGAGAAAGTACTACAGAAGTTCGCTGTTTAGGTAACCTTCTTTGAGGAAAACGTTGATAGTACATCCTTCTTGCCTCACTTGAATCACGACGACGTTCTCCATAAATTAATAAGATATGATATTCCTAAACTGTAAATGTCATTGTAAGTTGTTTATCGAATACCATGTACTGAACTGCCATCCGCTCTGCACTAGAGCCATGATCAGGGACCTTGAACTCAGCTGACTCGTACTTACGTCTGTGCACAGTACTACTTGCTGAACGTTGCCACGTCTCTTACGCCAGAATATTAAATTTAAGCATGCATTTTCATTTAATTTCACGAAAACGTAATAGAACATACAAATATTTAGAAAACTAATATTAACTCTTTACCAGATATACCTACTGATGTAATTGTTTTCGTAATTTTACTAACGATATAAACAGTATAACGTAAATAAAATAAGAAAAGACATATTTTTTTCTTGGAAAACTATCAAGTTTTGACCCTATATTGTATGGACATTTTTTGACCCTGTACACCGTCCCCGACGACTGTGAAAAAGACGGCACTTATACCCCTTAACCCTGTCTGATGTGTATTAGCATTCATGGAAAGTTCTAGTATGTCTTTATTTTTAGGATATACATAAATCGTATATACCGTATTAGTATTTTCTTAAATTTAATTCATTTAAACATACTTTTATAATGAGTAAATGTTAATAAAAAAGAGGATAATAAAGACGATGTAAGGAGCGTTTTAAAGTGACGTATGTAATTCTGAGAAATGTAAATATTACATCTGTGGATTTTAATGTTGTTAGTCGGGCAACACAGGATTCAAGTCTGGTTTCTGAGTCACTTCTCAGGGTATCTGTCAAATCATTAGTGTTGTAAATGTATTTGAGAAAAAATTGGAAGATTTCCGCCTAATTTCGTATTTTCAGATACCACTTTCTTTCGCGTCACCATTTAATCTGATTAGACGTTTTTTCTATTCACTAATGTCTGCTCTACAGAACAGAAGTAATCCTCTGACGGGCATAATTTGGCCCACGAGCCGCCTAATTCAAATCGCTGCTTTATCTTTTTCTTAAGGTATGCACACCTATTTCGACTCCATCATTTCTGAATTTAACATTTGTTAAGCAAAAAGAGAGTTATGCATTATTTATTTGTTTGTTTGTTTTGTTTTATTTATTTATTTATTTATGTATTTATTTATTTATTTATTTATTTATTTATTTATTTATTTATTTAATCTGACATGATTAAGGCCATAAGGGCTTATCTTCCATCCCACCAGATAGCACATATAAATACAAAAAAGAAATACAGACGCTGATGAAAATAATACAAATTAAATTAAAGCCCTATATAGGGTCAAAGAGTCAAAAGAACACTATAGAGCTCTCATCGAGCTAATACAAGAAAAAAAAAGAAAGAAAAACAGAGATATACTTAGGGGAAAAGTTATAAATATTAGTGCCATAACAAAAAAACTGAAAAATTCGGTGATCTCATATTAATCAAATTAATTAACATCATCATAGTCATCGTCGTCATTAGGATCACCATCATTACCATAATCGTCGTCGTTAAAAACTAGTTCCGCTCAGTCATTCTCGAAAGATTTTATATCAACACTCAACTTTATTAGATAAAAAAAAAAGTATTTTTACATATTCGTAGACGACCATATGATCAGCGCGGAACAGTTCCGTAGTTTTAGACAACACAAGCTAAGGACCACATTTAAAGTGCTATAAAAATGGAGATAAATATCGACCTGGCTACCGGAGATCGAACCTAGTTCTGCTAGATATTTGTGACAGAAATTGCTGCAACTTGGGCCACAGAGAAGACTGACTTAAACATTGTGGTCAAATTAAAAGGATTTCCCTTGTCCATGACGTCCTGATTGACATGTCGTTATTGTCGAGAACTGCCTGCAATCGCGAAAGGTTCTGGGTCATAGTTGCAATGC
Source organism: Periplaneta americana (assembly GCF_040183065.1). NCBI lineage: Eukaryota > Metazoa > Arthropoda > Insecta > Blattodea > Blattidae > Periplaneta > Periplaneta americana. The sequence goes on along the minus strand of NC_091121.1, from coordinate 104,143,536 downwards.
TCCAGTCAATAAGCTCGGTCAGCAGGCGCATGTCTTGCACCACTTCCTCCATTGTCGTACCTGGAGGGAGAGACCTACACAGAAACAAAAGCCCAAGAAAATAAATGGCACAACTAAAATAAATTTTCTTCTCTACACAAGTCTTGACAGCTACTATTGAAAAAGTTTGCAATAAGCAGCTCGTGTAAGTGTGGTGAGATGAATAACGCATTGTAGCAAGGGTCTGCAGGAAGTTTTCACGTGAGTAAGGGCAAGGCCCCGTGAGAAAGTTTGTAGTCGGGGAATTTAAATTACTCCTGAATGTCGCCATTTAATCAATGCGCTTTTAGGTATAATTAGTGATTAATTTAAAGATGAATCCTTAATAATTTCAGCACATTTATTTCGTCGTTGTTTTCTGTGGTATCGTGCTCGCTGCCGGCTCCTTTCTTCATGATTTAAAATCGTGGGAAGATGCGGTAAAAATCCTCAGCGTAGTTTCCGTCGGAATGGACGTGAAGCTAGAAGGTTCGTGCGTGCCATAGAACCCTGTCCCTAATGACAGAGCTACGGACAAAATTTGTTTATTTTAGTAGTAGGTTATTTTACGACGCTTTATCAACAGCTTAGGTTATTTAGCGTCTGAATGAGATGAAGGTGATAATGCCGGTGAAATGAGTCCGGGGTCCAACACCCAAAGTTACTCAGCATTTGCTCATAAAACCTCAACCAGGTAACTTGCCCCGACCGGGAATCGAACCCGGGCCACCTGGTTTCGCGGCTAGACGCGCTAACCGTTACTCCACAGGTGTGGACGACAAAGTTTGTCGGGTATCTGTCTATGTTTATAAGTAGCACAGTAGACCCGTCGTGTAGCTGTGTGCATTTGTATTGCGTTCATCATACACTGTATATTCCAAGTTACAAATATTCTGAAGAATTTCAATTGACTCTTAATGTATTCATTTTCAGTTTACGCAGTATTAAATTAAAGAAATAAATATCCTTCAAATGTCTCATAACAATTTCTAATTTGTCCCACGTTGACACCTATAAAATATAAAACCCCACAGGACAAAACTTAAGTCAACCGCATCTAAAATTAAAACGTAGTTACGACTTTCTTAAATTAAAGTTGTTTCCAGTTCTTCGAATTAGAGAAAAATATAAGTTATTCTATTGATGAAAATAATACATGTGTACATATATGTAAATAAATAAATTATGGTTTATTTGACGATGTTCACAACTGCCGAGGTTATATCAGCGTAGACGGAATTTTGTCCCACAGAAGTTCTTTTACATACCAGTAAATCTACTGACATGAGCCTGTCGCATTTAAGCTGTGAGGCAGGTTACATGCGCAAATGAGTAGCCCGATATACCCCAAACCCATCAGGAACCCATACTATCCCAAGACTTCACCTCAACCTCTTTTTATTATTGCTGATTATAAATGAAATGAGGAGAAGGAATGATAGAGAGAAACAAGAGTACCCCGAGAAAAATCTCCTCAGTGTTTGCTCTTATCAGAATCAGCTTAATCTTATCTTGGTGTGATTTGTTAATGTCGATTTCTTAGATCAGGGATCAAATCTAGTTTGTCTCACAGTAATTCATGTCAAATAAGATAAAACTTTCAGAAAGCTCAGAGTTAAATGTCCCCACCATCCCCTTCCCACTTAGGCTACGTAGGACAGGTTATCACTCCCGGCAAGGCAAGCTTTAAAAGTGGCTCTATGCTCAGATGTAATCCACCAGGGAATAATGTTAATAATTTAGAATTTGAAGTCTATTTTAACGCTCCTTTAAACAACAGAACTATTGAGAAACAAATACTTACGATGATATGGCGATAATTAAGCAACGATTAAGTAATTATGATTGGGGAAGTTGAGAGAGGACAAACCTGTCTGAGCCGCTTTAAACCTAAAAAATCTCATAGAATGCAGCCAATATCTAATCACTAAAGCCCGGATTTCTAAGCGCAATCAAACAGTAAAATAAGCAAGCAAATAAGCACGAAAATGGTGAAAATAAGCACCAAAATAAGCAAAAACGAATACATGGAAACCGAATCCCTTCTGGCCATAAGAAAAGTGTCGAGTCGTTGAAAAATTTTGCAACATGATTTACTCTGTAAAGTATTTGTATATTAAGAAGAAATGATCTGTTTCCTGCTTTCATAGCACCAACTACAGCACTACATACAGTACACACTGTCCCGATGCATCTCTGGTTACAGCAGTAGAAATCCATATGTTTTTGTGCTTCAGTTAATCCCGAAAATTACAAATTACTTCTTCAAAACACTGTGGCATATAGTTTTTGCGCAATGTAGATTCGTCGGGCACTCTTTTGTTTGTTTATTTTTCTTAAAATATCCGAAGCTGCACATCATTCAATTTCCAGAACGGAATGTCGGAACCCGCTAATCCTAACACAAGTCTTTGAAAAATGTATCACTAGAACTCGATTGTTCACTCACATTGCTTTTAATCAGTTGCTGGTTTAACTTAAATTTGTTCTTAAACCTCTCCTTATGCCGCGTTGTATTAATATGCTGCACAATGTTATATTTTTTCCTTCGCAGAAACACTCTTTTCACACACCAAACAAAATAAGACACTGCCGTCCTCACTGAAAATATTACTTCCAAACTCATTTACTCATTTGCGTAAAAATGCTTATAGAGGTTTTTGTGGGTGGCATTCCTTAACTACAACAGCGAGTAATTTCACATAGCTTATTGAACAAACGCTTGTTGCACAACTTGCACACTGCAGCTTGGAACTCGGGGATACACCATCTATGCATATGACATTATTGCGATAACGCGATAAGTGCGATAACCAATTGACCTGTCTAGTTGCAGAAGCTTGGAGGGAAATCCCAAGGTTCTCTCCTAATTAGAACTACGCAGTATTATTTCAAAACATCCTGAGTCAAACCGTAGCAATGTTTTCTTACGTATTCCACTAAAGTTAATTTTTATTAGCTAATAAAAACAGGAAATCAGTGATAAATGAGTGAAATAAGCACTTTTAAAATTACAGTTTTGGGTAAAATATGCTGTTTTAATTAAAAATCGTAAAATAAGTAAGTAAAAACGTTTTCCTCTGAAATAAGCATTTATAAACTCTAACATTATAGTTAAAACTGCTTATCTAGGTATGTCTTACGTAGTATAACCTTTATGCTTACCTTTAAAAGTGTGGAAAAGAATATGCATTTTGCTTAGAAATCCGGGCTTTACTAATCACTGATCACTTTAGCGAGAAACCGTCAGCTGACAGAACTACGGCTGGACCTAATGCCACAGGCGAAATTGGAGATAAGTTACAAGGTAAAGTGACTCTTCTAGACCAGATCCTTTCTCACTTGATGGTATGGTTCAGCTTAGCTTTCTTTCTATTAATACAAACAATGGCCACTGTGCTTTGTTTAGAGAAGAGATTTTGAATTAAATATATCAATCAGATATTCATTTCATGATACAAAGAAAATTACGTGCTATACTATGCTATATGTCAACACAAAATCTGTGAGATGAAGTTTGAACTAGAGGTCCTAATTAATTTTGAACTAATACTAGAATGCCTTACAAGAGTTGTGAAGTACAAGTTAGTGCTATATCAACGAGATAGGTTACTGCAGGAAGCCATACGCTAGTCATCTTCTCTCTGTCGGTAGAGGTCGTTCATTCTGAGTCTTAGTTTCGTTTTTATCACTACAATCTTTATTATCATTATCATTATCATCGCGCATACATTATTATTATTATTATTATTATTATTATTATTATTATTATTATTATTATTACTACTACTAGGCCTAGGACTACTACTACTACTAGGCCTAGGCCTACTACTACTACTACTACTACTACTACGCTTAGGCCTACTACTACTACTACTACTACTACTACTAGGCCTAGGCCTACTACTACTACTAGGCCTAGGACTACTACTACTAGGCCTAGGACTACTACTACTACTACTAGGCCTAGGACTACTACTACTACTGCTAGGCCTAGGCCTACTACTACTACTACTACTAGGCCTAGGCCTACTACTACTACTAGGCCTAGGCCTACTACTAATACTACTAGGCCTAGGCCTACTACTAATACTACTAGGCCTAGGCCTACTACTACTACTAGGCCTAGGCCTACTACTACTACTACTACTACTAGGCCTAGGCCTACTACTACTACTATTAGGCCTATGACTACTACTACTACTACTACTACTACTCTACTACTACTAGGCCTAGGCCTACTACTACTACTAGGCCTACTACTACTACTACTAGGCCTAAGCCTAGGACTGCTACTACTACTACTACTACTGCTAGGCCTAGGCCTACTACTACTACTACTACTAGGTCTAGGCCTACTACTACTACTACTACTACTAGGCCTAGGACTACTACTACTAGGCCTAGGACTACTACTACTACTACTACTACTACTAGGCCTAGGCCTACTACTACTACTACTAGGCCTACTACTACTACTACTACTACTACTACTACTACTACTACTACTACTACTACTACTACAATCGTCATTATTCATAATATATTATTACAGCTAAATATTATTTATTTTGGCATAGCAAAGCGGAAACGAAAGAAACTTTGTGAGCTCAAAGCCGGTAGGCCACTTGTCTCATTCCGTTTATTGAAGAAACTTAGAGAAATTCTGAAAGGAAAAAGCTGAAAGTGGACGCAACCTAAAACAGCATGACAAAATCGCCGAAAATGTTAATCGGGATGGAGCGAGGGACGAGTGTACGTCACTTCCTTAGTAGACAAGGGATCCGAGCCGTTAGACTAAACGAGTGGAGGCAAAATAAGCTCGTCCAGACGCCCCACCGATTTGCAATTTGAAAAAAAAACTACAACATATGGCGGGGAAATTATATAGGTCCATAGCTCGTTTCTTTTAGGGCTCAACCGGGAATCGAACCGAGATTTAATTCATACTCAGACAGCATAGCTGAATACCAAACAGATGGTCACATATTATTTTATTATGTTGTATCATGTGATATTTATTTTAATTATTTATTTTCTTATTTACTTATTTAATTAATTATTTGCTTATATTTATTGATTTACTTATTTATTAGGTTATTTATTTATTTATTTTGTTATTTATTTTTTATTTTCTTACTTACTTGGTTATTTTTATTTTTTATTTACTTATTTTGTTATTTATTTATTATTCATTTATTTATTTATTTTGTTATTTAATTATTTAGTTATTATTATTTATTTATTTGTCTGTCTGTCTGTCTGTCTGTCTGTCCGTCTGTGTGTCTATCTGTTTATCTAATCTTTTAAATACGTTGAATATTTAAAGAAAGAAAAGCCATCTATTGTACGGTACTAGTTGATTTACTACAATGGAGCTGCTACTTTCTGTGCAAGTTGTTTTTTTTTAAGACAGTCTGCTGAATCAATCTTTGTAGACAGTAATACTGGTATTGATATAATTTCACACGTTGAATAAATTAATCAGATATAAGTATTTCATTATTGTTTATGTTTATACATATGGTGTTACTACAGCGAAAAAAAATTCTAGTGACCCCACAATAGTGGAGTTTAAATTACTATTATCAGTGCTTAATTCATCGAAGAATTGTTTGACTTCTCTGTAGATGGTTCCCCGAGAGTCAAACTTGGGAAGTGAAATTTATTTCTCCGAAGAAATGACTATATTTTTCTTTAAGAAAGGAATATAACTTTCATAATCCGCTTTCTTTTCACAGTCAATATGTTTAGCTTTATCTTGATTATGGGTCTCAAAGCGGATTGTAGAGTCGATAATACATGTATAAGCATCTCTTGAGCCTTTTTGAATTCCCCAATATCAAGCGATTCCTTTCAACTTAATCAAATGCATGGAGAAGCCTATAGATTTCTACAAGCTGGTGAGTGTTTTACGTCGTGATGCCGTCGGTTAAAAAGAAGAGAATTAAATGAGCAATTTCCGACTACATGACTCGGTGCTTCTGTCTCCGTTGCATACCACTTGGAAAGGGAAGTGCCATTCCATCCTCCATTATTTCCGGGAACTCCTCTAAGGTTGGCATAATTGCCATTCAGCTTAATGAAGAATGTCCACTTAGACCAAGTTTGGTGCATTTTATCATTCATTAAATAATTATTGGTGGGTGAATATTCGGCAAAATGCGATATCAGTTCCTTGTCAAAGCAAGGTTAACCAATCTTGAAAATACAACTTTCTTAGATATTTTCGCATTTTCTTTGATGTCATAAGGGTTGTAAAGAGTTCATTAAGGATGTTGAAATGAGCTGGACTTGTTTGAATGTCATGGTAAAAATTAAAAACTTTAATGAAGCGGAGATCTTTATATCTTGACAATATATGAGCATAGATATGTGTTGTAAAGAAGCTTTCGGTTTACACTCCTTATAAAACCTCAAGACCTCGTATGTTGAGTGGTGAGTAAAACATTACACTAGTACCTAGTCCTGTCTGGAAAATGAAGATTGTTTTACCTGTTCGCCGAATAATGATATAAAATCCGTCTAAAATATAATATGGAATATTAAGGAGAGGGACTGTTTGAAAAGGGTAAATTACAGAGAGGAAAAATAGACTGATTAAGATATTAAGGGGGGATATATAGGTTTGGCCACTAAAAATTAGGGAAATTCAATATTTTTTCTCAGCAACTAATGACTCTTTCACCTTGCAATTTGACATGCTCAGTATTCACTATTTCTGTAATTATAGACTATTTTCAGATTTACTGAACGTTTCACCATTATGAGTAATTATCACAACTAAGGCTCGGAAGTTGACGACCTAAAAGTCATATAAAAATGGCCTATAAAATGACCTTAAATTTCTGAAAATGTGACATTAAAATTTAAAAAAATGAAATAAAAAAATAGTATATTTTCATCTATGGAAAATACATTGTTACCAAGGTCAGTCACTAACTGTCGCAAAAAAACTTTGTCTGCTTTGTTTTCCTTTCGGCATTTTTATGTCTTCATTTGTTAGACACAATATGCTGACTGCGGCTGCAGTATTTGTTCAGTTGCATTGAATGGGGGGAAGCAAGTAACATACGTGATCAGGAATCAAGGCTGATACAACCATAAAGAAAACTCCCGTAAGACGGAATCGAATTGCGTAAGCAATCTGCAATAGATTTTCGAAAATAGACTACTACAGCATAAAAAAATCCGTTCATAAGGAGAAAAGGGCAAAAATGTAACAAAAAGAACATTTCCTAAAAAATGACCAATAGACAATGAAAGATCGAAAAATGCAAAATAATGCAAAATAAAAGTAGGCTATATTAGTTCCTGTTGAATTGTAACGAGTTTGTATTGCAAACTGCATTGTCTGTGATGTCTCAGAAAAAAAATATATTTCATCAACTTTCATCATAACAATAAAATGGCCGTTTTTGTGCACTGATGTGCCGTTTTTATGATGATGTCCACAAGTATGAATATTTCTGAGCCATTCTTTTTTCTACTTATCTCTGAATGTCAAATGGACAATATGAACTACAATCTTTGAAACGTCTACAATAGAAGTATTTTTTTTTAATTTCTTATGAGAAGTTAAATTGTTTATGTTTTTAGGTTAAAAAAATAATAAACTACAAATTTTACAGCAATAATCATAGTTTATCTTGTTCAGAAGTATGATAGACAGTTGCCTGCAAAATTTTACTGTGATACCTTAAAAACTTACCGAGTTATCACAAAAACGGTTTTGAAAACCCCAAGTTGCGGGAAATGAGCTTTAAATATACCATATCTGTGTGGAGAGTTAAATAAGCGAACGCTCACACGTTTATGGTCATATCTACCAAAATATTGCATATGTCATAAAAATTCCTTCTCTGACGTAATGATAAATATCCAGTCTTTATATAAAATAATTAATTGAAAAATGACTTTTTTTAGATTTTAATAAAGGAGATTCGGCGAATTTTTCTAAGTCTTCATTAAAGGTTTCTAGTGCATACGTATTGAAAATAAGTTCATCATTAAATGTGCAAAAAAGATATTTCATACGTTCATCCTTTTCTATAGAGGAAAGCATTCCCCCTGAAATCAGTGTAAATTAGCCTATATTGTACAGGTTCTCCTTGTCGGATTACAGTATCTTTGCTCTTCTCAGCAATCATTTCCAGACCTATGGATAGCATTTATCTTACATAAACAGACTCCAGTGATTTAAAAAAAACTTACCTGAGTTAATGTCACGCACAATGTGTTGGAGGAAGAATAATTGTTTGTATACATCTTAAGTCTGATTAGTGTAACATGTAACTAATTGACGATGTATGCAATAAAGGGTTAAAGGAACTGGCTACCCTACCACATTATCCCCTGGCCTAATTGTCTCATGAGTGGTTCCTTATAGTTTCACTTATGAGGTTCAGACTTGTCTTCGAACAGTTGACTAAACAATGTCATTGACATGAACGCGACTGTACCAGCGCGCGTAACCGTTTCAATAACATACATTTCAACTTATTCACTAATATAATACATTTTAAACGTTTAAATTTATTTTGTTACATTTATTATACTATTAGTCATAAGATTTTCATTTTAGTTATCGGAAGATTTATCCACAGTAAAAGGATAGTCGTGATCGAAGGAATGAAATGCTGCAGAGAATTTTCTGTACAAAATTTTATTACTGGCTTCGCTATTAAAAGAGGTTTATTCATGTTCTCTTATGACGTCAAACATTCATCTCAATGCGGATATGTATTGTGCACACTGTAGCAGCCAGATCTCTGTGGGATAGTCACATCAATTGAAGAGGAAAGGTTGAAAGTTCAGCTCGGAAGTTCCCTTGAATTGAAATTCTGTAGTGCTCGGGAAAAGTGGCACAAGTCAAAAATGTTAATTTTACAGGAGAAGGAAAAAAACTGTCTTCACACTGGTTTATGTCGATTTGATTTTCTTCTGTATGAATTATTGTAATGGGAGAAATACTTATGTCTCTTTTCCCAACCGAGCAGATGTTCCGTAAGTTGTCAATAAACTAATAAAAAAATTTGTGGAAATTGACTTATGCCACTTTTCCCAAGCATTGCAGAATTTGCAGCGGAAACTTTAACTATAGTCATTGCAATATTGTAAATTTACAGTTATAATAAGTATTTTTATGGAGAATATATTATAACTTATAATATATTCTCCATAAGAACACTTTATTGTTAACGAACCATACATTTTTTCAGTACGAAATCATATTTAAAATTCAATAAAATATTCAATTGTAATAATTTTTCTCATGTCAATCCTATAGTAAGAGTTATCATCGGTGTTTAATTTTTAATGGCGATCCATATTGAACAACCATCACTTTCAGATTAACGGTTTGCTCCCTGTCGCATATTATAGTATTCGACAATGTTGCGTTGTCAGTAATGTTATTATACAAATAATAAACCGAAAGTATTATTTTTTAAAACCTTTAGACATCTCAAGCGCAATAGAAATTAATATTCACAGTATTTCGGTTTTCTTATCAACATTCTATCATTTCTTCATTTTTCTACTAATGTTGATAATCTTTCCCCACACTACATCATTATCTTCTTCGCCATCACTTTATTTTTCTCTTCCCCTCCTTCCATACATTTTCTCCCCGCCTGCTTATTGATCTCTTCCTGCCCTGAGCCTTTTCTTTTTCTATTCACATTCTTTTCCTGCTTTCTTCTCTTCGTTTTCTTCTTTCCCTTGTTTGTTATCCTCTTTTTGTTTCATTCCCACTCATCTTCTTCCTTTTCATAATTCTCTTCTTGCTCTTCTTTATGCACTTTATTCTTATCCTCTTCTTCCTTTCCTTATCTCTCTTATTCATTCTTAAAGTATTAGGAATTCTGTTCCCTTTCGTCTGCTACTGAAATGTTTTTTTTTTCTACGATAGTGTGTGAAGTGCAATTTCAAGCACTGTTATTAATAACAGTGTGTGAAGTGAGCCTTTGTTTCCGATCTCTGATAACGAATTTTAATGAAATAATAAGACTGGCAAAGCTCGGTTGGGATTAATTCCAGAGTGGAAAAAGCAAGAAAATCCACCCCTCATCACAAGTCGCCGCACCCCACGAGATGATACAAATTAATTCCGTTCGAGTTTTACCAATCTTATTAGTACACAGAAGATGCCTTTCTTGGAAATAAAACCTCGTTTATTGCAGGCTTCTTTTATTTCACTTAACTGTATTTGGCACTGGAAAGTTTCGTAATGTACCCCTCCCAAAAAGGCTCGATTTTCTTGGGAATTTCTGCTGTGAGTCGCCGTGCACTCTGACTATGAGATCACTCGCTACTGGTCTGTCACCTCGCTCCACAGTTCAGCTGTCTTGTGACTCCTGACGCACATGATGGCATTCAAATTTGTTATCAGAGATCGGAAACAAACCTGTACAACACCAGTGCGTGAAGTGAGCATAGTGTTCGTGAAGTAATAATTTGATGCTGTCGAAGAAAAGAAATTGTATGGTACACATTCGTGAAGGTGTATTTTCACAATCGTGTATTTGAGAAATTCTGCAAGCCTCGTTTCCCAAACCTACACTCCTATCAAAATACTACCCACATCACGAACTTATATCATAAATTACTATGTTTTATTCTCAGTAGCTCAGTCATCTGGTAATATTTCATCAAAGGGATCACAATTAAAATCTCATCCACATTGGGTGAGATATTTCACGGAAAAAGCGCCTAGAAAATACGTCCTCTCCAAATTTATCGATTTTCTCTGTCATTATCGTACTAAAATAGAAGTTTCACCATCTCATTACCTCTCAGTTGCGCATAATGTTTTAAAGGATTCATAATATGGAATTATAACTACAAAAAGCTGACGCACATTGCAAATCGAGTGGCATTGGCTTTGCACAACGCACCTGGTATAGTGCAGGACCGCCATAGGCAACGGATAAACGCTCTACTGTAGTCCTATACTTCGTTCCGTAATGTCTGACGGGAGACGTAAACATTGTCGGCAGAGGAGGAGAGAAGTATAATTGCTATTTAACCAATGGCAGAGGTCTCATTCCACGCTTGTATTGAAGTTGGGCAAGGTGTATAACGCTTCACATATCCCAACTTCAAGTCAAGCGTGGAATAATATCTCTGCCATTGGTTTAATAACAATTACAACACAGTCTAATATATACAGTCACGAAGCTTGGGATGATTTTTTGCAATTCTCGCGATAGTTGCTAGCCGCTTGAAGCGCTGTGAGTACTAGGAACAATAGACTGTGCCACTGCCATCGTGATCTAATACAGGCCGTAAGGCAGACCATGAAACTCGCTTAACCCGATCACGAAGGGCGGCGTTTCAACCATATAAATTAGTTGAAATGCATAAACAGTAACATATGTTTCTCCAAAATGTAGTGTAATTCCATTAATAAAATTTAAAACAATGATTATGAGACACTTCAGACACTTGCGAGTTAAGGTGTAATATTATTTATGGTGTGAAAATGACGTTGTTCGTATGTGTAATACCTGCCTTTATTTCGATTAAATATTGCGAAATTCTTGTATATTCATTTATGCAAGATTCAATAATTTTCAATTGCACCGCACGGATATTTAAATTATGAAAATTATAGGTTATGTTTACTATATTTAACTTATATTCCTAAATTCGCAATTATACATTATAATTAAGCATAATGTCATGTATGATACCCCAGACATTCAAATTATCTGTATTTTAATACTACAATTGAGTACTGAATTATTGTATTCATCTACTACTTAAGAGACGAAGTAACACACTTGTACGTACACTAATTTCATAGGAATCGTATGGTAAATATTTTGTCTAAAATTAAGGAAGGTAGATGTGCTAAATTGAAATCACAGTATAAATTCTTTTTTATTAAACCTCAAAATAGCTTCCATTCTAAACTTAAAATGTTGACGCGAACAGATTATGTTAACATGTAAAATTCCTTCACATTAAAATACCACAGTTTTGTAATTATTTCTACAACATATCATGCAACAAGAAGTAAACGGAACTTATAGACACATTACACTAAATAAAGCTTAGCAATGATACGAAATAAAGTTATAATATAATATTTCACTAAGCTCCATACACTGAAATAGAAAACCCGAACAAACATTACGACCTGGTCTAGATCGAAAAGGCGTGACTGTGTCGTATTTCACATTTTTGTGAAAAGCTATGTAAACTGTGAAATGTTCGTTATCGGTTGTAGTAACTGTAAATGGCTAAAATATAATAATTTGAATAATAATATGGGACAAGGAGACGTTTCTAGTACTATAAATTTTAAGAAAAATAGGTTAGAGTTATCCTTCTTCCGAAAGATCCAGGAAAATGAGTTTATAAAACATAATATATTCTTTATGAAAATAATATATAAACCTTATGTATTTCACATTTCAATAGTGGAAGGAAGGTGTTAATTTTTTCAGTAGAACACGATATCCAAAATGCAATACATTTTATCGTCTGCTAGAGAAAGAGTCTGTGATGAGGTGAGCAACTATCTATGTTTGCATTTAGTAAGTATTGAGCTTCGTGACTATATATACTAGACTGTAATAATTCTTTACTCCGTTGCATTTGCATTTTGTTTGCATTTTCTCTCAGACTTTATGGAACGAAGTATAGGTAGGAGTTTAACTGTAAACAGTGATTTCCACGTAGCAATAACAGCTACTTACAACAACACTTAATTTTTATTGGTTTATTTTACGACGCTTTATCAACTGCGATGATCGTGTAGCGTCTGGAGTCCAGGATCCAGCGCCGAAAGATATAGTGAGGATCAAGTAAGAACAGTTCCTAAACAGTAAATATTACAATATTGTCAGTGTTGCCAACTGTTACCAGATATCACACGATCTTACGTACTAAATGACATTTATTTACTGTACTTCACCGCTATGTTGAAAGTTGTTCTAAATACGCAAATTAAGCTTTCAGGAATAACTCCCTGTAAAGTTAATTTGAATAATTTCGAGGGAAAAATTGTTCCGGGGCCGGGTATCGAACCCGGGACCTTTGGTTAAACGTACCAACGCTCTCCCACTGAGCTACCCGGAACTCTACCCGACACCGATCCAATTTTTCCCTCTATATCCACAGACCTCAAAGTGGGCTGACAACAGTCAAGCAACCAACATTTGAGTGCACACTAACTCTGTGTGACTTTAAATTGTGGTTTTCTGTTATGTACAGTGACTTGTATTATGCAAATTAAGCTTTCAGGAATAACTCCCTGTAAAGTTAATTTGAATAATTTCGAGGTAAAAATTGTTCCGGGGCCGGGTATCGAAATAATTCAGTAATTTGTAACATTTTTTCGGAGGCAAACTATACGAGAAAGAGATCAACATGTTAGGTATTTTGTCTGGCAGTATGAAATTCATTGGTTTGACTAAACAATTGATTCATGAGACCTAACATAAAAATGTATTTTGTTTGACCAAATGAAATTATTAGTACTAACTCCGAAAACTTACCTGACTATAGTCTTGAATTATAACCACAACGTAACACATAAAATAACATATTATGTATATGTATTAATATTAATATTGATATTAATTAATTATTAGTATGTTCAAATTTCACCAGCTTCCAGTAACCGGCTCAGAAATCTAGTACAATTTTAATTTAATAGAACTCCAGTACCGACAGTATTTGTCTCAGCTCCCAACATAACAGTACAAAATCACTACCATTTGTAGTATTTGTCAGTATCAAAATTCGAAACAGAAGTTGGCAAAAGAAAATTAAACCTGCAAAACTATAAAATCATCACAATCCACTAGCTTATGTAGTAATTGGTGGGGGGGGGGGGGAATGGTTAGGTTTTACCCATATGGTATGAAGTAAGCTGACCCGGACTATACCCAGTATTTGCTCTCAACGGGTTGAGGAAAAATCCCAGAAAAACCTCACTCAGGTAAATTGTTCCAACCAGGATTTGAACTTGGATCCTTTCGTTTCACAGTGGGACATGCTAACCGTTACTCCAAAGCGGTGGAAAACATTTCATCTTAAATCTTTCTTGAATATAATTTGGTTTGGAGAGTTTATAATATGATACAGAAATTTGAGTTCTTTATAGCTAAATTGTCTTTCACAACGTATAATATACACTACCTACATCCGTTTAACAAGTTTGAGTGCTGAAGACTTCTGCACTTTGTTAGGTCACTGCCGGAAACACATTTTTCTCTAGCGGTAATGTATAGCCTCCATAGTGATAGTGGGTGTGTCTTAAATGCTCGAGAAAACGTCCCAACTCCAACGTATAGCCAAGATAGATACACTAAAACCATCAGAGCCTAGAGAACACTGGAAATAGAACCAAGGAAATGGTCACTGTAGGAAGATACAAGACGAGTTGCATTTACTTTGCAAATCTGCAGATTTCAATTAGAAGTGTGTGCCTTACAGAGCGCAATGATATACATAAATTTAAATTGCAAATTTTTATCTTACAAAGCACTGTTCCTTTACCAAGCCTCTGGAGAAAAATAAATTACGATACGAAGGATAATTGTACATACTGGATAGATGCAATTTAGGAAACGGTGTTAAGTTTCACTATTTGCCGTTTAGTATTGCACACATTATTAAAATTTGAAATAAATATATTATTTTACTGAATGGACAGAAAATGTTACACAAAGTAAGATGTGGAAGAAAAGCGTTTAAAAAATATAAAATTTACTAGTATTAATGTAAGATTTAAAAACTGAAGGTTGACTTGTGTCCCAACTCTCGACTTTCACAACCATACTTTAGTAAAATTGATAAATCTTGGTTATCAAATTTGTTTTCCTTCAACTGAAACAAAATCATAGTGTAGATATAAATATTTTGAAGTAGTAGCTTCATTAAAATAAAATATATGCTACACAAGCTATATTTGATAATATTTCTCTTTTCCATTACGCAATTTATTAAAATGCAGTTACAGTAAGTTAAATAGGTTAGAGATAGATAAAAGACTGCTACTATGGATTCAAGAATTCTTAAATGGTAGAACTCAGAGAGTTACAGTAGGTCACGAAATATCGGAAATTGGAAATGTAAGTTCAGGGGTGCCACAGGGTAGCACTCTTTATAATACAATTAAATGACTTATTCTAAAATATTACATCCACTGTGAGGCTATTTTCAGACGATTGCATTGTCTATAGAAAGATTAGAAATAGTTCAGATGTAGATGCTATTCAAATGGACTTCAATACAATTTATAACTGGGCCTTAATGCACAGGATGAATATAAATGGTTCTAAAAATAAATCTATAACATTTTGTAAAACCCGAGAGGAAACTAGTGTAAACTACAAGATGGTGTGTAATTCCGCAAGAAGAATGTTATAAATACCTAGGAGTATATTTAAAGCCCAAACTTTCTTGGCGAGAGCATGTTGATAATGTTACGGGTAAAGCATGGAGGACACTTCACTTTATTATGAGAATCTTGAAAAAGGCTAGCCCCAAATCGAGGGAAATAGCATATCTAACGTTAGTGCGACTGTTAATGGAATACGGAACTTCATGTTGGGATCCCTATAGAATATATCGGATAAATTCCTTAGAAAGAATCAAGTAGGCCTATAGAGTAGTTGAAAGTAAAAGAGTATACGGAAATGATACGATAAAAAACTTAAATGGGAAACATTGGAAAACAGACGTAGAAAAAACTAGAATAACGTCTTTTATAGAGCACATCTTGGTCGAAAAGCATGGGTAGGCATAACGGCTCGGTTAGAGAAGCCAACGTACTATGGTAGGAACTATCATGATTTTAAAATCAAATGTAGGGAACAGAAAATGGATATAGGTAAATTCTCATTTTTAAATCGAACTATAAATGATTGGAATGATCTATCTGCAGCGGTCTTGAG
This sequence comes from Periplaneta americana, assembly GCF_040183065.1. Lineage (NCBI taxonomy): Eukaryota > Metazoa > Arthropoda > Insecta > Blattodea > Blattidae > Periplaneta > Periplaneta americana. The sequence continues at coordinate 104,127,604 of NC_091121.1, read as the reverse complement.
GGCTGTCCTTCCTTAAGGAGATTAAAAAAATAACTTAAAAAGTTGTGTATAAAGTGTAAATTTAAAAAAAAACGAAAAGATGCATTACATTACCTAAGGTGACATGTATTTACTTAGTCTGACGAGTTATTCCCTTGGTTTGAATTGTAAATTAGTTTAAAATAGCTTGTAAAGGATCTTAGACTAGAAATGTTTATTTTAATGTAGTTCTCTTTATAAGAATGATTCTACGGAACAATAAGGGTGTTATTGTTAGTCTTATTTGAACTGTTGTATCAGTGAAGCGTGGTGAGTCAGTGAAGTTATGGTTTACAGTGGCAGTGAATAGTTTCAATCAGTGGTAATTTATAGTGTCAATGAAATGTGTTCTATAGTATCAGTGAAATGTGTTATATAGTGCCAGTGAAATGTGTCATAGTGCCAGTGCAGTGAGTGAGATGAGAGTGAAGTGAAAGGTTATCAGTACCAATGTGAAACTTATGTAAGGCCTATACATAAGTTATGTAGGTTGTAATGGAAAATTAGGTTCACTTGTTAATTAGGTTATTTTATGTATTATTAATTGTAATTATTGCGTATTTTTATAATTATTGTGTATTAATTGTTATTGTGTGTAATTAAGTTACCACTGCCGCCGGATTTTGCCCACTTGCAGTGTAAATAAATACATAATAATCATAGTCATTTAGTGTACATGACGAGAAATATTTATTTACAAATTACAGTGCAAGTTAATGTCTTGAAAGTCCAAAAGATGATATTCTTGCGATGATTAATTCAGTTCACATTTTGGTCTGTGATGAAAATGTATGTAGTTATTAATTTTATGTGAACAAGAAAATTAAGACTTTAAACCGCTCATATCAAGTTTGTTTTTAGTGACATTAGATCAATTCAAGCACGATTTTAGTGAAGACTTTCAAATCTTTCATAACTATAATTATGGTTTCTACAAACCGAAAGTTTTGAAACTCAGTACTTTGCAGCTAAACTTTACCACGTAGTGTTACTTTTAATTGATTTTTAATGAAAATATGATCGCTTAGTGGTAGTACTAAAAGTGCTTAAGTTTAGAAGTGCATTTACTTAATGTGCAAGCTATTCAAATACTTTACCACCTAAATATATCATTAACATCACTTTATGTATTAGCTGCTAAAAGTGCTTAAGTTTAGATGTGCATTTACTTAATGTGGAAGCTATTCAAATACTTTATTACCTAAATATATCATCAACATCACTTTAGGAATTAGCTGCTTTGAACCAGGCCTTCCTCACATTACGGGAATCTCAACTAATACTAGACTACCACAAATAGCAGAACTTCATAGTGAAGTGGGCATCATGACAATAGCTTAATAATAAAGAAAAGATGCAAGATAAGGGATACGTTTCATCTCCTATTGCAGGGAGACAAATAGTTCCACTTCGTGCCAAAAATTGAACACGGATCTGCTGAATCTCTTGCTGGATATGTTACCACTGAAGCGGATAACTTAAACCCATTGTTTTAAATAAATGATTACCTAGATCTCTCTTGAAAAGAAAATCGTGAGATTTTTAAATAACTATTTTCAAAAGAAAGGGCCTACTCCTTGTGGTTATAAATAATTTTTTAATACCTTTGCTTTTTAATAAATCATTCCAACTATCATAAAATTGGGCAATATATACAGACGAACACAAAAGTATAAGAAAAACATGTAATTTTTTGCTCAACATGTATTTTACCTATAAAGTACGGTATATAATGTGATTCACAAAGTTTTACCGACACTTACTGTGGTCAAATAGAGCAAAATATATAAATAAAAAATAGGATTCGACTTATATGTAAGTCGCTACAGGTTATTGAAAATTTTAAAGTAGACGAAAAATTTAATTTCACTACAGAAAACAAAAAATGGATACAGTTCCCGCTATTTTAACTGATTGCTTGTTGTAAACTTCATTCTGCTCATCAATTCTTAGTTGCACAAGGCATTTTCAAACTTGTCTCCTTCTACCTCCACACACTTGGTCGCACCCTTATGAATCGCGCTCGTCGCATTCCCTAACTTACCAGGAATGTTTCTGATGATTGCTGCGACTTTCATAATGCGTACAATTAATTCTTCACGTGTGTTAATCTTAATCTGGTAACAAGATTCTTTATCCATCACCGTAAGCAGTTATCAAGAGATGTAAAATCTGGGGACTTGGCTGGCCAGGGATGAGGACCTCCGCGACCAATCCAACGGTGTGAGAAATACTGGTTTAAATGCTCTCTCACGGCGAGGGTGAAATGAGCAGGCGCCTCATCAAGTTCGAAGTGTATACATTGCAAGAGGTACATCGTCTAGTAATTGTGGAAATTCATTTTGTAGAAAGTGTAGGTACATGTCACCATTTAAATTTCCGGGTAGAATGAATGGTCGTATCAGATGATCATACAGAACACCACACCAAGCCTTTACACTAAATTTATGTTGAAAATTGGTTTTCTGCGTGGCTTTAGGGTTAATATCTGCCCATTCATGTAAGTTCATGTACCATCCTGTGTGAATTGTGATTCATCAGTGCAAAAAAATACAGTGGTAAAACTCTCTACCATTTCCGTTGAACCAAGTGTACAACTCGACACGATGGTCATGATCTTGTGACTCTAAATGTTGCACTTCTTGATACGGATACAGTTAATTTACATGGAATGTCCTCTATACCTTTGACCGAGTACAACCGAGTCGCCGAGCTACACGTCTTGTTGAAGTTCGAGGACTACGTTGTACAGCGTTGAGAATGTTTTCTTCTTATGCTACGTCATGTTGTTGACGTCTTTCATACTGGATACGAATACTGAGGAGTGAACCAGTTTGCCTTAAGTGTGTTAAATGTTCCACTAATAGTCTTAGAATTTGGATAATAGCGGTGACATTCGGCCGTAGCAGCTGTTGCATTTCCCTCACACACAGCATAAATAAATACCATATCGGCATATTCCTCAGTTGTAAATTTATACTGCATCTTGAGACAGCTAACAAACTGCTAACTCCACAATATATGACAGTCATCTGAACATGCGACTCTCGATGCATTGCAAAGTAAGCGCATGCGCTGACATTTGAGAGCTCTATTCACACCAACACATTTAGACATTCAGTGATTATTCCTGAATTATATGAGATAGGAGAAAACTTTATTAGGAAAATATGTTCCAAACCACTTCAGGAAAATGCTCCATTAGTGAATGTAAAACTTCGTGAATCACCCTGTATAAAATATAGGACCTATACACGATGTTTCAGAAGTAATGAATAATTGCAATTAAAATTGGGCAAAAAGTTCAAACACTTTAAACCTTGTATTTAGAAAAAACATTTTTATGGAAACAAGACATTTTTGCTGCTATTTTTGTGCTCTTTATAACGTCATCGAGAAAATCTTTAAATGGTACCGTATAGTTTCCTTAATAATATTATAATCTGAAAGGGCATTTTGTATGTAATATTTCATTTGTTTTGTACAGCAGCAATATGGTTATGGTTACTATGGTAACAATTCAACTGTTGATACATTTTGTTAGTCTTTGTGTTATGAAAGAAGTTTTGATAAAATCAACATAAAAATTATATTTTTATGTCCCTGACATTCCATTTTCTCTGAATTTCGCTTCTATTCTACTTAGAGTTGACTGAGAAATAGGACTAGGTGGTCGATTTTGATGAGTTTCGTTAGAAAGTGTACATGCCTCTTGTTGGTGTACGTCTTCTGTCACCAAATTTTATCATCAGAATCTCAGTCCTCATGATTCTCTTACAATTCTGTGATGATATACCGGTAGTAGAAATAAATTTCACTCTTTCACACTTAAATTGGGTTTCTGTAAAAAAAAATCTAGCTGCCACGGCATTGCATGTGAAGAGCTGGGAGGAGAAAAGAGAGGAAGAACTTATTCCCTTTTCCTCTTAATATTAGTAAGAATGTAGTGTTGGTTGAGAAAGCCTCAATTGATATTTTAACGAGATGTGAATACAAGTTGAATAACGAGGAGATTTTACTGTTTGCTTATGTATCGGTCATCATTTCATCACCCACAGCCAACTGAATAATAATGTATTCGGTGAATGCAACTTGTGATGCGTGCACCCGGCTTCAGTGAGATGAAGAAAGAGAGGCACATCGTTTCCAGATTCCCCATCGAGATTTCTGAATGATACTACGAAAGCCCACAGAAGTGTAAATGGAACTGAATTCCATGACGATGCCGTGCATTTTCGTCATCTCAGTCTTTTAGAATTAGAATTTTAAGGATGTCGGCAAAGTCACATTTTAAGTGCACTTCCTCCTTCTGTAAACAGAATTGGAATATCTCTATTGTAAACAAAATGGTTTTATGTAATATAAACAAAACATATGTAGGTATGTAAAAGCCCAAGATTCAATTCTGGGTAACCTATATAAAAATCATTGGAGAAGAACTTTTCAAAACACCTCGTTTCTCTCAATTATTAACGTTTGAAACGTCCCGTTTTTGTACCTTCCGTCCCGGTGTACCGACAGTACTTTTTAGGATTCTCATTAGGTCTGCTTTGTTTAAAAATTTAAAAGAAGACCCATTTTTCGATTTTTTAAATTCGGGAAAATCGAACAATTTTTGGGCGTGTATTGTAATATCTAAAGCGAGAGAATTGTTTCAATAACGATAATAGGAACGCTCGGTTGCATGATAACCAACTTTGACCGCTGCTAAGACGGAAATTATCGACGGTTAAGATATTTTTATCCTTTTAAGAATTATTTATTATCATTCGGAAATATTTCTAAAATAGTAGAATTTGGCTTATCTCTGTCTGGAACTAATAGAAAAGGTTTTTCCAAAGTGAACAAAATACGCACTTCGGAGAAAACACAATTGAAGCTTGACACACTGAAGACATTGTTAATTTTAAATACAGTTGCTTAGACTTCTTGAGTTTCTTGAAGAATGAGAAAGTTTTGGGAATTCGTTCATCAGAAGAATATGCTGAATAAGGGTATTATTAACAGGTTAATGTAATATTGTATTTTGTGTTATGAGCATTGTAATATTGTAATTGTTTCTGTTTTTTGTAATTATATATGAAAAGTCTTTAGCCTGTGTGTGACAGCTGTCTGCACCTCTCTGTTGATTCTACTGTATGGCAAATGTCTCAGTTGCGGTGTGGAATATGTAGAAAAATAGCTCAACAGTTACTGTATCTCTTCCAATAATTTTTTGAATGAAATTTTGTTTTCTTTCTTTCAAGAAAACTTAATATTTTACAGCCCTCATAATTGCGTTCGAGTGGCCAAAATTTGTACAAGTACTTGTTCTAACATTATTAACATGGTGGGAGAAAAAAGTAATTTTTATCTGCCCCCATCAGAATGTTTGCTTATTAGCGGCATTCTTACAATCGAATTTAACGTTGAAATGACAAAATCAACATTCACCAATAACATTCCTCACAACAAAAATGGAAGAGGAGCAGTACAACAAGGAAAAGCTGTAAAAGATTATCATCATGAAATTCAAATATTTTAAGCAGAAATCACACTAAGTGGATTTTGACCCATAATTTGAAAAGAAGTGCAGATAAGAAAGGAATTTCACATCCAGCCACTAGTTAGAAGATTGAAAAAGCAATCACAGTCATAAGCGTATAGAATCCAATGAATAGTGTATTTACATTAAAAAATCTATTAATTTCAAAAAAACTGTTTTTCTGCCATTTAGTGTAATTTTAATGTTATGTTATAGCGCCCATAACAGATTCCTGTACATGCCAAGTTTTTACTTAACACGCCATTGGTTTTTTTTATTCCGTAATATTAGATAAATGCGAGCAGGTTTTCTGAAGCGCGAAACGGGACAATAATTTGTAATTATAATGTTCGTAACTCCCAATCTAAATTAATTTACCTATACAGTACATATAAAAATAACATACAAAGTATACAATTATGACTATAGCCTTATTATAACAAATAACAATGAAAATTTTCATTTTATCTAAATAAATACTTCTTTTAGATAAAACAACAATATTTGTAGTCTAAAATACTCGCTCTATGTCACAAGACGTTACTGGAGTAAATCTGAAATATGATACAATATTTATTACTATCATCAGGTGAACAACTACTTGGTGAATCTTTTAATGTATATCGTATGTGGGACATAATATTAAACCCATAATTGTTTTCAAGAAAATTTTTCGTTTCTCTTGTAATGGCAGCTAGGAAGTTCGTATTGTAATTCCGATGTTGAACTTGGACTGTAACTCAACTGAATGCATAGAAGCACGAGACATCAACATTTAACGAAGAATAATCCGGGAAAAATTAACGTGTTACACACTCCTGTTTGCGTAATTATGTAATAACAGTTTAGTTTACTTTCTTGGAATCATGTATAATATTAACATTACGTAAATAATATAATAACAGAATAACTCACTTTGTTCAGAACATAAAATATTAATATAAATTAACAATATTCTTCAAACTATTCACGACTCTATACAGCTCCACAGAATGCCACTAGCCTATGCGTTCTTTATGTGAACATACTGTGTATCATCTGTAGCGAGCGGTAGCAGGGCGAGGCGTGGGTGAGATCTATACTCCTCGCTGTACTCAACTGAAATCTACTGCTTTGGTACGAACTTCCTAGTTCTGATTATGATATAAGATGTATTTGCAAAGATCCGAAGTATAGTATAATATATCTGCATTTGTGCTCTAACAGTAACCTGCAGAATTTTTTCAGCATTTTCCCTCATTTTTTGAAGTGTAGAATTATATTCATGTTAACATGGTACGTTAAAATTTAACACAAGAAAGTTCTTATCATACATATTCCGAAGTGATACAGTGTTAAAAGTTGTGTAATCAAGATGTATAATTATATTGAACTTTAAAAATAAAACAACAAATGTTTCAGGACTCAGAAGGTTAATAAATAGGTGGATGTATGGATGTACATTTGCCAAATTACATATTCAATACATATTTACGTCGTTCTTACATTTAAGATAACAAGCTACAACACGCATTAGCTACATAAAAACATCCATTTTGCATTTCAGTCTTTCAGCATACTATAACATATGGAATTAGGCCTACTCCATTTAAACTTTGGTTCCATATCAATCAAACAAGCCGTTATTCGTACGTCATACTATATACTTATCTTATAAAACATTATTATGCATGTGTCTTATGTATAAGGTGGTCATGGTGGTGGGAACTTTTGTAAGTATATTGCTTCATAACCGCTTGACTGGTTGAACGTATCTTTTCATACAAGGTATTCGGAATACGAGTTGACTCGTATATATATTTATAAAATATATCGAGTGCCCTTTCAACATAACGTTCTCATGTAGCATTGTCCCACACTTCACACAGTGTCCCATTTTCTGATCATATCTCTGTCTATTTTTTTCGCCGTAGCACGCCACGTTCCCAAATTTCGACGCGTATCAGATTACCATTGCATAGAATTTGACATCCGTATCGCATGTTTTTACTTTGCATCATATCCCATTAGGCAATCAGCTATTTCCAGCATAACAGGCTGGGTAACAAAGCAGAAATCTCTGTTCGACTCATGCGCTATTGAACTTCGCTTTATTGGATCATTTGTTATCAGATTTGTGAACCGTGTAAATGTTCTTCAGGTCAGTAAGATTCGAGACCCTTGAAATGTCATGCTTCTAGCGAAATGATTTTCTTGACACAATTTTATCGTTAATTGCGAATCTTTCTATTTCTTTCTTAAAAATTAAAAGAAACAGTCCATATTTTAACTCGTGATTCTTCCTTCCATTACTTCGATTCTATGAAAAGGATATCGGTAATGAATATTATAATGATGTAATGAACAGTTAGATACATTTCAATGTTAGGTAATTATATTTTATTTTAAGTTATTTTAAGACGCCGTTTAAAAGACTTTAAATGCACTAAATGTTTTGAAGTTTATCAGTTCCACTTGCATAGCGCCCTTTTATGCCCATTTTAGTAAATGCCAATAATGGATCGTTCCACCGGCATCACGTAGCCTCCTTGAACTTCGAAAACATGAATGTTTCTATTTTCTTTGTATTTATTTGTCTTGTTTCCACCTTTATCCATAAAGTCTGCAATCTGACGCACCTTCTCTCGCGAAATTTTATGCATATATTTCTTTATAGTCGCATTTAGAGTTTTCTTTTGTTTTTTCACAGCTATGTATACGTAATTCATTGTGTTTTCTGAAAACTGTTCACTTATACTTCGCCATGAATGTTTAGAAGGAGACATATGGTAAGAACTTGAACTATTGGGCACTCCTCTCCGGAGTTGTTTCTCTTCATATTTCTTCTGTATTGGAAGAGCCGTTCTCTGTTGCATTATTGTCACACCAAAGGCTCTGCTCGTCATTCACAGTGCAATTACCTTGTTGTTGTTTAGTCAGCTGTCCGTTGGCAGTTCCGAACCTCACAGTCCACACCTGTGGAACGTCTGGCCGCGAAACCAGGTGGCCCGGGTTCAATTCCCGGTCGGGACAAGTTACCTGGTTGAGGTTTTTTCCGGGGTTTTCCCTCAACCAAATTTGAGCAAATGCTGGGTAACTTTCGGTGCTGGACCCTGAGCTCATTTCACCGGCATTATCACCTTCGTCTCATTCAGACGCTAAATAACCTGAGATGTTGATAAAGCGTCGTAAAGTAACCTACTAAAATAAAAAGCAATGCAGTACCCGGCCCGGATGGCTCAAGCGGTAGGGGCACGACATGTCTCTATCGCTTGGTCCGAAGGGTTGTGGGTTCGAGTCTCGCCTCGGGCATGAGTGTTGTGTTTGTATTAATGTAAATAAAGCAAAGGAGGTAATTGAAAACGAACACAGAAAAAAGCCGGCACGGATGGCTCAAGCGGTAGAGGCACGGCATGTCCCTATCGCTTGGTCCGAAAGGTTGTGGGTTCGAGTTTCGCCTCGGGCATGGGTGTTGTGTTTGTATTAGTGTAAGTAAAAAACAAAGGAAACAAATGAAAACGAAAACAGAAAAAATAGATAACTTTGGTAAATGGCCTCTGGGCACGTGATACCAAGAAAGAACCACTTTTGAGGCAAATAGGCCAGAACGTAATGGGGTAAGGTGGCCAGTTCCTTTCCCCGTCCATTTTTATATAACGCAAAAAAGATGTTATACAACCGTTCAGCAATGCGTCTGTCAAAACTGGATGACTGTATAACGACGAATTGAAAATCACGCGAATCGTTCTCATTCAGAATTTTCACAATAGTGTAGGGATTGTAACCGGTGCAGTATATGAGCCATAGCTGTACTGAACATTTATGCAAACACTGTTATCTCAAGAGAGTCTAGCAGATACAGACCTACCGTGACCTACCACAATTGGCACGGCACCAGAGCATTTTAGTGTTGGAAGTTCAAGACAATCAGTATATACAGGCGTCACGCCGAACATTGGTGATTGACGAGTTGCATAAGTACCGGGCATTTATAATACACAAAACGTGAACAAAGGAAACAAATTAATGTGTTTTACATACGGGTATTTTCCTACCAATTGTTACCTTCTGAGAAAGTGTTATGGTAGTTGGAGGCGGAAATGTGATAGAGTTCCCTTGTAAGTAAAGCACACATTTAGTCAAGTCATCTCCATCACAGGACATGGAAATTAACAGAGTGGCGGAAGTTAACGTTCCCACAATCGGCAATTAATGGCATTAGGGATATCAGTCCTACGTGCCCGTCGCCTTTACCCCCAAGGAAATGCCACTGGTACTCATTTTTGTTAGAGACTGAGTAAACTCCAGGGCCGTAAGGATTGGAATTCAGTGGTTCCCAAACTTTTCGAACGTGTGACCCACTTTTGGGCGAGACTTTTATTGCCACCCCCTATACTATTGCGTAGCATACCGTACGGTACTTAACCCCATTCAAAAAATGCAAAACCCCGTAAAATCGAAAAACAACAATAATTTTACTCATGACCAGTGGATATCGCACAAAGAACGAACAAAATTGAAATATATTATGTTGCAACAACGACACGAAACATTAGGCAAACATAATTTCTAATATTTCAAATTACAGCTGTGACACTGCGGTAATAGTTCACTAAAAATCGAAAATGATACTTGACCTCTCTGTTTCCAACGAACTTATAAATGAATTCGATTTCTAATCGATATTACTTACTTACTTACTTGCTTACTAATCCAATCTCTATCATCATATCCCAACTCCCTCAAATCCATTTTAATATTATCTTCCCTTCTACGACTCGGCCTCCCCAAAGGTCTTTTTTCCTCTGGCCTCCCAACTAACACTCTATATGCATTTCTGGATTCGCTCATACGTGCTACATGTCCTGCCCATCTCAAACGTCTGGATTTAATGTTCCTAATTATGTCAGGTGAAGAATACAATGCGTGCAGTTCTGTGTTGTGTAACTTTCTCCGTTCTCCTGTAACTTTATTCCTCTTAGCCCCAAATATTTTCCTAAGCACCTTATTCTCAAACACCGTTAACCTAAGTTCCTCTATCAAAGTGAGAGTTTTCTAATCGATATTACTTGATAAAAATAAAATTGATTAATTTCACTTTTAGGGAGTCGTAGAAAATTTAGTTAGGTGTTACATGTCAAATACTGAGTTAATTTTTGCTGACGTGCACAATTTGAAACAACATTTTTCTGAGTATGATACTCAAAAAACAATTACAGTAGTCATATATGAATACTGAACAAGTTTTTAGACAGTTTCGTCCAAACTAGCCGAAATTCCAAAATAATACAGTATAAAGAAAAAACTAACTGAAATGTAATCCACTGATGGAATGTTGAAATTACACTTGTAGCAGAGCGTAGACCAGTTTTGTAAATCATCTCGCGACCCCCCTAAGCTATTTACACGAGCCCCCAAGGGGTAGCGACCCACAGTTTGGGAACCACTGGATTAGATCAGTGGAAAAATCCATGACCCTATCAGGAATCGAACCCGCATTCCGGCTTGCAACGTTACGCCTTAACCGCGACGCTACCACGAGCCTCGAACGCCACATTTATAGCGGAATACGCGATATTGGAAATATTGGTGCCCATCTCTGTAATCTCTAAAAGGAATGTAAAACCTATGGCTTAACTACTCTTTATGCTACAAACGCGAAATAGAATTAAATTATAAACTAAATAACTTTACTACATTCACGTAAGTTTAGTAAATGTTACTGCTTAAACTTTAGGCTTAAGCCACAGTCATGTATTCGAATTCCACCAAAGCATTGTTATTTGGCTTAGATGTCTGGTGTCGTGCTGGCCTAATGTCTTAACATGTCCCGACATGTGTTTCCGACTAGTTCCTTGATCAGATTAAAATTTGGACACTGTAATAATGTAGACGATAAGATAAAAAAAACGCCTCGAGATCCCAAAAACGGTCAAAGCTGACTAGCTAACTGTTGGGTTCACGTCACATGCCTCAACAAAGGTGAACGATCATCCAAACAATAGGGGTAACGTGTTGTCGGCACGATGGCTTTCGAATCCGGATTTAGTTACTGTAGCATCTCAAATTTGTCGCGATGCTGGTGGGCACTGGTCCCACACAATGATTGAATTTTACGACAAAATGGTATTCCGTCATGATGACTAGAACCAGCGTTCTGTTCTGTATCGCGTGTCTACGGTGTAAGACCGATAAGACAAGAAACAAGAAATATTACTATTAAACTAAAATTTACTTCTTATGCTGATAAGATTTTTTCCAAACTTTCATTTATAATTAAATACCACATCAACAGAATAATGAATATTGTGTATGTGTTAAGGGAAAAAATGGTGAAAAATTAAGAAAATACACTTAAACATTTATTGTGACACACTATTTAGACCTGCGATGCAGCGGTGCAAAACTAGGGAAGAGAGGGATGAAAGCATGGGGAAAGAGTTTATTTCCCCGTCCACAAGGCCGGAGCCTTCAGTGACTATACGTGACGTTTGGCAAGAACACTGAATACATCTCTCTTCTCCCCCTACCCTAAAATGACGCGAGGGTTGAAGAGAAGGAATGCGTTACGTGTTCCGGCTTGTGACGTTCTGCCACAATTGTAGCACAGTTTTGCATCCCTGATTTAGACGGAGCTCAAAAGCTAACAAATTTATATTCTCATGACTAATTCAAGCTTTTGAGCTTCAACTAAACATATGGAAAACGTTATCGCAAGGAGCATTTTTAGTGATATCAATAAAAAATGTATTTTTTTAAATATAATTTTAAAACTAATAGCCCTAATGATACCACATTTTATACAGATTATAGTATTGTAGGCATGTTTCTGTAGTTTAAAATTAATTAATTTTGGATGAAAGTTGTAGACGTTTTAAAAATCACATGTGTCCTCTTAAGAGTTGTGTTAATAACATTATTCTATTTTTAGAGCCCTGAAAGTGAAACCAATTAGTGCACAACACCGGAGGTGTATAGCAAAAATATAAAGCTGATTTTTAGCAATTCGCTACTTTTTTTTTTAAATAACAATCCATTATTCTTACTAAACTTTTAATATTTAATGTTCATCATGTATTACTCAGTAAGTTCTGAATATGAATAAAATCTGTCAAACAATACATGAAGAAACCGTGTACAAATAAATATACAGGAGTGCAGACACAGTATAAATGATACACTTAAAACCACATTTTCAAAAGTAGGCCTACTGGAAATGGGTATTTCTAAATCTACTTTATTATTAGGTTGATGTACTAAGTTCGTTGCGTTTTTGTGCATCAAAACACAGCATTCTTAGGAGATTGTTTATCGTTTTTCCTTTATTATTTGGAGTGTGGTGCTTGTAAATACGCATTGAATTTTGCGAATTTGAAGAAAATTTGTGCTATTTGTGGGCTAAAGAAGATGGAGTGCCACGTGGAAAAAAAAGAACTTCCAATATATCTTATTCTTCTGTTTGAGTTTAATAGAGGAGCAAAGTAAGCGAAGGCGGCTTGAAACGTTTATGCCGTGTACGAGGAGAATTTCATCGGAGAAAGCACTGCAAGAAAATTGTGTCGTTCCAACACACAACACACTTTACAAAAGTTAGTGTCCATCCACAGAAGATGATGTAATGCGTCTCGTGGGATAGTAAAGGCGTCGTGTACTACAAATTGTTTCCCATAACTGCTTACATTTAGTGTCAACAGCTCAAACCCCTTGCGATCGCAATTGAAGAAAAACGACCGGGAAGACTGAATCAAGTGCTGCTGTAACATGCAGGACTCCTGCACTCCGCTAACGTGACGAAGCAGTTATTTAGGAGTTTGATTGGGAGGTAATTCCACATCCCCATATCCTTCCGATCTTGCGTCTTCAGATTTCTACCTTTTCCGTTCTCTGTCCAACAATCAAGGGAACTCCATTGATAATGGAAGATGTTTTACAAACTGAGCTTGAAGACTTCTTTCACTCCAAACCAGCAAATTTCTTCGGGTAGTTTCTTCTCAACCAGTGACCCAGCCAATTCCTTTTCCTCTTCCTGATTTGTTTGAGCATCACTCTAATATGAAGGGTTCAGAGCCATAGTGGGCCAAGCGCCATTTATTAAAAACGGAGAAAGCAAGGATTAAATTTAAGTATTTTATTGTATTTATTAACATTCCATGGTATTCATACATTGCTTTACAGCTAGAATATGGAACAAGTCAAAAAGCTTAATACTATTATAAAGTCTTAAATTATAGTCACAGTCTAGATGAAATATATACAGACGAGATTTACAATATAGTCTACAAGTACAACACATAGTTTTAGTATCAATTTCATGAAGTGTTATTGAATGTCATGAATTCACCTACAGAATAGAAGGCGTGAGATATTAGGTACTTCTTTAATTTGCCCCTAAATAATCTTATGTTTTGAGTTTCATTTTTTATATCGATAGGGAGGCTATTAAAAATTTTTACTGCCATATAACGTACCTCTTTTTGATAGCACGGAGCCTTAGTAAACACAAATGGAGAGCTAATTGGAATTAATACGGCCATCTCTTCCAATTCAGGAAATTTTATAGGGTATAGTTTTGCTGCTCCTTCTAATTTAGTGGCAAAAGTCATCCAGGACTTGCCGATTGAGTATGAAAGTCATTTTTTGACGTGTATTTATGCTATGAACTGTTGAATTAGTTACAAAGTTTTCACGATTACATATGAGGAAGATTATTAATGAAAAAATATACTGACAAGCCATCGGCATTATTTGTAGTTTTTTTTTAAATAGTCCTACACGATTCCCTAGATTTGGCACCTACTATTATTCTAATTACCCTGAATACCATAGTTTAATGAAGATTGACTATCATTTAGTTTTAATGTGTATACTTTATATTACTTGCTATATGTTTCCATTGAATTATGGTAATAACTTCATTTTAACCCTTGTTTTCTAAGGTTTTAAGGGTACACTGATGTGAAATTTGAAATTTCTAAACTATTCTATGTAAATCTCTGAAATTTTTACAGTTGTACTGTATACAAATAGTCTGTGTACAAAGTTTCATCTCATTTGATGCATAAATATATGAATTATTAATAATTTTGTAATTTTAAATTGTGTAAATTTAGGTTTTCAAACATTGCTACTCCTCCCACAAATTCAAATATTTTGGCCTGAAATTTTGTTTACATACTTGTCAGTCCCTCGGAAATAAAACTTACTATACAATTTTTCCTTTTATTCTACTGAAAAAAAAAATATTTTATGCACTAAAGTGTAAAAACGGGGAAAAAAATCAACTAGAGCATAAAGAAAAATTAATATTAAATAAAATATGAATGTTAGGTATAATCCTGATAGTAAGTTTTGTTAAGAACACATTCAGAAACCGCTACAAAAAATCATGCATGTAGTACAAAATTTGTAGGAAGAGTAGCATTTTTAGCAATGCAAAATGTACAAAAACTGAAAGTGGAGAAAATTGACTTCAAAGTTTGGGATGATAGTAATAAAGAAGAACTCAATCTTTTTTAATTTCTAGGCATTTTGAGATATATAGGCCTTGCTTATTATACGCAGAACTTACTCTTATATACACTACCATGCAGTGCACACCTAACTGCACTAGTAAATAAAGATGACGACTGAAAAAAACATGTAAACTTATTAAACAAATCACTATAGGCTGTAGACACTATTATAACACTAACAATAAAACTGTTAGAAACTTGCAAATATTTCTTGTATAACAAAACAAAAACCAAGCATGGAAAACACGTTGTTATGGCTACTAGCAACAAATGGAATTTTTCTTTAGACAAGAGTTGTGGTCTCCTTGGTAACTGAATATTTTTCAAAGGAAAGCATCCTTTGAAGTGACATCTGTTGGATCCTATGAAGAAATATTTTGAGAAGTCGAGAAGCTACACTCTCTGAATTAGAAATCTAATGTACACAAATGTTTGTGGAAATTGGAACACCAAGAAAGATACATGTGACTGAAATAAAATTGATACCTCAGATTAGGTACATAACAATATACAAATGATTAGAATTACAGAATTGTACCTGATCTGTGACCGTGAGATTTCAGTATGGTGTGAAGCTTCCATGCGCTGCAATCAGAGCTTCTAAGCGTCGTGGCATGGAATCAAAGAGAGACTGGATATGTTCCTGGGGAATCTCCCTTCACGCAGTTTGTATGCGAATCCACAAAGAGTCAAGGATCGATGCTGGAGGACCATGACGAACAAATTGCCAACCAACTATTTCCCAGACATGTTCAATGAGCGACATGTCTGGCGAACGTGCAGGCCAGGGAAGAGGATACCCGTCATTCTTCAAAGAAGGCTTGCACAATCCTCGCCACATGTTGCTGGTCATTGTCCTGCTGAAATATGGCATGTGGAGTTGCCTGAAGGAGGGGCAGTACTTCGGGCTCTAAAACATCCCTAATGTAGCGATTGCTGTTCAGATTGCCCTGAATACGTAGAAGGCGAGATCGCATATTGTATCCAATGGCGCCCCAAACTATCACACTAGTGTTTCTCCGCTATGCTGCTCAACAATGCAGGCTCTCAGATTGTGTTCACCACGGTAGGGTCTAACATGTATGCAACCATCATTGTAGGACAAGTAGGACTAGCATGACTTGTCCGAAAACACTACATTTTGCTACTCAGCACGCCAGTGAAGGTGTTCACGTGCCCATTATAGTCTGAGGCGTTGGTGGTTTCTGGACAATGGAAGCCGACGCAACGGCATGCGAGCCACTAGTTCATCCCTCAAAAGACGGCGACGAACGACGGCAGTTAGATCAACACACGATGCAGTACTCCATCGTCGATTCAACATTGTGGAAGAAGCTGTACGGTCCGTCACGGCCAAGAGGATAAGATGGCGGTGATCCCGTGCTGTGGTCACATTACGTGGTCCAGTATCCGCTCGTCTTTGTGTACGACCCTCTTCTATCCACTGGTTCCACACACGCATCACTGTCGTAGCAGCATGCCCTGTACGAGCCGAAATATCACGGTATGACAAACCTGCTTACTGGAGAACAATCATTCCCCCCGAACTCATTTACGTGCTGATATTGCGGCCTTCCTCGTCGACGAGGCATAGCTATACTAGCTTTCACGTTTCCACTTCCTTTGGAAGCTCTGCACTGACTGAGCAAGTCATAACATTGACCTTGCTGGTGAAACAAGAGACGTTTGGCCTATGTGTACGCCATTTCTATGGAAATGTAATCAATTATTGATGGTACACTGTTCTACACATCTCCCGAGATTGGAGTCGTTCGGGCCATTCTTTCTGGGTGTTGTCTTTTCACAAACAGTAGTGTAATAAATAATATATTAAATACAGCGTAATTTCCACAATCGTCGCAGAATTCAGAGTTGAGGGCGTGGACGGGGGATTTACATTACCAGTCAGAGCGCGCAACCTTTTCGAAATGTGGCCCTAAACAGCTGATAGACCGATCGTATGGCCATGAAAATTGGCAGAGGACATCTCTACACCATGAACAATTTTTTAAAGATAAAAACAAAAAAATCAATATTTTTGACCAAAAATGACAAAATTTCACATCAGTGTATCATAAATGGCGCTTGGCCCACTATGATTCTGAATCCTTCATATAATGTAATATATTACTGAATAATTTATGTCTTTTATTCATCTTAAATAAAAACTTTTGTCGCAGCGAAAAAAACGCTACGGACTTTTGCATCAACCCAATATAACATCGAAATACAATTGGCATAATGATAAAATAAGAACTCAGAATATAAAAAAAAGAAGATTTTTTCGTATTCCTTTATATCCTAGAAGAAATTCATTCCTGTTGGCCATTGAATGACTATTACTTATTTGACAATAATAATCTCCTATCTGCGTCTTCACTTACAATATGAAAATCCCTCATTACGAGTAGAAGACCAAATTACACAAGCAAGCATTCGATGCCTGTGCAGATAATTTGCATTTTGTACTTGCTGGGTAACATTTTCCTAGATTGCGTATCACTTACCTCTCAAGTAATATTTCTCTCGGGAGAGCTGGGTACTTGTAGCCAAGCAAAGCCGTTACTAAACGGTATTCTTTACACAAACAATACAATTCTTTCATCCAATCTCTCTGAGAAGAATTTATTGACGATTGCACAGTAAACATTATATTATTCTTGAGAGACTCACAGTTGAACACAAGCGAAATATACGCTACATGTCTAAGAAGATTAAAGTTTTAAAGGTGAACACATGTGAAGTATTCAGTTGTATTCTTGCTGTCATGAAACAAACCCTGGGAATAAAGAATGCATTAACGTTTCAGAAATCATTCCAAAAATTTCCAAGTGGAGAATTTCCTTACTTCCTAAAGCTGTAGTGTAACGAATATTTTTCTGAAACTTTCAGTAATTATGATGTCCATAATAACACTACTAATTACGAGCCACTTTAAAAACTTCAGAATTACGAGATACTCAATTTATACATTTTTACCACATTCTGAAATAACTTTAAATAATTATTCCAATACCACTTTATCATTGAGTGTCTACTTGATGCAACATAGAGTCTGTGTCAATAATCAACTGTTAATATTAATGGCTAGTTTGCATTGTAATGTTTCTCTATTACACTTGACGAATACTGGACAACACAGCGGTTTGAAGAAGGGACTGTTTTACACAGTCGCGTCATGTTGTGATGTGGTAACACTTGTTTAAATACAGTTACATCCATCTCATAAATATTTGAGAAGTGCGTCATCTACAGGATGCGGAAAAAATATGTACAAAAACTTAAGTGTAAAAAGGGGATATAAAACGAAGTATTTTAAGAATAAGATAAGCATAGTCGAGAATCTTAAAATTTTTTTTAGGTGCTGATGTAATTCGTTCAATCGACTGTTTTTACTGAAGAAGAATAGGACTAGAACTTCGAAAGAACTTTGATATTATTATGTGGTGAACTGTAGATGTTCAACTAATTTCCTGCAGTCATTTTGTGTTTTTTTTTACTGTTATAGTTTTCATATTAATTCATTATGATACATTATTCCAAAATCTCTGGAAACTGAATTGTAATCCAATAATATACTTTAGTCTAATTGAAGGGTTTAGAACCATAGTGGGCCAAGCGCCATTTACTAAAACCGTAGAAAATAAGGGTTAAAATTAAATGATTACCATAATTCAATGGAAACATATAGCAAGTAATATAAAGTACACACATTAAAACTAAATGATATGTCAATCTTCATTAAACTATGGTATTCACTTAACTTTAAACCTTGCTTTCTCCGTTTCTTTATAAATGGCGCTTGGCCCATTATGGCTCTAAACACTTCAATTTATGTAGTCGGTCTGTAACACGTGTACTGTAAGTAGAGAATAAAATAATTCATCCAAAAATCAGTTATTGCAATGTTATGTGATCGACAGAACATATTCTGTCCAATGATTAAACACAAACAGATAGAATTTAGTGGGCGGATTATCTGTGAAACGTGAACATCCCGGAACTCCAGCGGAACGTTGGCTTGCGCTTAGCCTACTTTTCGCGTGGAGGGAAACTCTGCCTAACGGATTGTACGGAGCGGTGAATGAATAATAAACGCACGCTTTTGTTGTTGATTTTATGCAGTCTGTTGTGAAAGGTAAGGTGAAATGAAAAATAATAGGCTTAATTATTTTATTTCTCAATTAGTATTCATTTATGATTCATATAGTATGTTCGTACTTAATCCGCTCATGCTGTTAGGATATTTTTTTTCCATGTCTTCGAGTTCGAGTTCCCAGTCTTATTACGATTCATAGTAAGTTTTGTGACATGGAAAATGTTCAAGATAAGAACTAGAAAGGACGACGTAAAGTGCTTACAGAAGAAACTCCGGATGACATTTGGATACCTGCTGGAGAATTTGTCTAAAATTTTTATAGAAAATGTAAATTTCCTACACTTCCATATGAGAATTTACAAAGTTACTTATACTTATTCATTCACTCATAGTTTTCTGCCCAAGGGCAGATCTTTCACTGCAAACCTAACATTCTCCAAACTTTTCTATTTTGTGCCTTCGTCTTTGTCTCCTCATATGATCCATATACTGTACCTTAATGTCGTCTATCTGATATCTTCTTCTGCCCCGAACGTTTTTCCCATTCACCATTTATTTCAGTGGATCCTTCAGTAGGCAGTTTCTTCTCAGCCAGTAACCCAACCAGTTCCTTTTTCTCTTCCTGATCAGTTTCAGCATCATTCTTTCTTCACTCACTCTTTCTAACACAACTTCATTTTTTATTCTGTTTGTCCATTTTACACACTCCATTATTTTCCATATCTTCATTCCAAGTGCTTCTATTCGCTTCTCTTCACTTCATCGTAATGTCCATGTTTCTGTCCCATACAGTGCCGCTCTCCACACAAAGCACTTAGTTTCTTCCTTAGTTATTTTTTCAGAGTTCCGCAGAAGATACTCCTTTTTCTATTAAAAACTTACTTTGCCATTGCTATCCTCCTTTTGACTTCCTGGCAGCAGCTAATGTTACTGCTTATGGCACACCTTAAGTATTTGAAGCTCTTCACTTGCTCTACTGTCTCATTTACTATTCGCACGTTCATCTTTTTCATTTTTCTTCTGACAACCATACTCTTCGTCTCGTTTGCATTTATCTTCATTCCATACTGCTCACAACTGTAGATTAGCTCCACTAGCATACCCTTTAGTATCGTCTCCTCTTCTGCTAACAAAGCCATATGATTAACAAATTTTATGCACTTTATTATTCTTCCTCCTACTATCACACTTCCCATGTTCTGAAAACAGTTATTCACTAAATCCTCGAAGTAGCTGTAGAACAGGGTAAGTGATAAAGGACATTCTTGCCATGCTCATCTCCCTATTTCAATTTCTTCTGACATCTCTTCTCCTATCTTGACTTTGACTCGTATCATATAAAGATTACTGAACAGCCTCCTTTCTTTTTTAATCCATACCAATTTCCTTCAGGATCCCAATCAATGTATTCCAATCTAGTATGTCATATACTCCATACTTGTGGAGTAACGGTTAGAACGTCTGGCCGCGAAACCAGGTGACCCAGGTTGGATTCACGGTTGGGGCAAGTTACCTGGTTGAGGTTTCTTCCGGGGTTTCCCCTCAACCCAATATGAGAAAAGGCTAGGTAACTTTCGGTGCTGGATTCCGGACTCATTTCACCGCCATTATCACCTTCATCTCATTCAAACGCTAAATAACCTAAGATGTTGATATATCATCGTAAAATAACCAGCTAAAATAAAAAAGTCGTATACAAAACACAATAAATTACCGTAGTACAAGAGCTTAAACCGGATGATCTTGTACTTAAGTTTAGATTGTGTGACTAGATATTTACTAAATTGCATGACAGAGAAATTGATCCTAACCTCATTTTGTTTTCGAATGAAGTTTAGTTCCACATACATGACTATATTAATATTTATGCAAGAAATGTGTAGAAGTGTAGAAAATTAAATAGATAATATTCCAGCATCTCCTTGCATGACATGGGAGAGTATATAACTTAAAAAAAGAATAAGTATTAGCTTAGCGAGTTTATCCACGAAATATAGTTTCCAAGAGCATATATGCTCTTCGTCCCGCATTCACGTTTCATAGATAATCTGCTTAATCACTATAAAATGGGAGTAGAATAAGAACTACCAGAGCTAACGAAAGCTGCCCTCTACTAAATAAATCGTGTGCCAATCTTGACTCTAAATATCTAAACTGCCCATTTTTCTTCTTAATCTGTTATTTAACGTCGCTATAGCAACTGCATGATTCTCTAGCCATGATAGCTGGAGAGTATTTGACAATATAAATCCCATGATCATCCATGAGATTGCGTGACATTCTACTGACAATTGGGAAAATCTTAGAAGAAACTAACCGTATAATCATCCAAAACGGCATTCGAACGCACAGCCTCGGAGAACGAGAAGTTTGTTAACACGTAACCTATACTGATGGTCTGTCTAAATCTTTGTATTCTTATGTGGCACAAAGTTGCGAAGTGGAACAAGTACATCAACCGCATATAAAACAAGATGTTGGTTAAAATAATCACTCATTAGATGCCAAGAGCCATTTTGAGCCTTGGAATGTCAAAACAGCGAACGAAAATTAAACTCGTATGGAAAATCTGAGATCCGATTGTATATGAAACGAAAAAGTTGAAAGAAGTAAGAAAGGGGAAAAAGGTACAGAAGGATATTAAAAACCATAATTAGGAGATAAAGTTGAAGAAACAGACAAATAATAATGGGAAAAGAAGCAAAAGAATAATAAAGAGGATCAGAAGATCGGGGAGAAGTCCGAAATAAACAGACATCTGAGCCACATGTACAGTTACCCTTAAAAAGAATGAGACGATTCTTGGTCGTCGGAAGTTAAAGTTCTACAGCGCGGTTCACTCGATATCGACGTAATGATACATAACATGAGAAATAGTACAAGAATTGTTACAAGGACCACAACAAGGACAAGGACCAGAATAAGGATCACGAAGAAGACTGCCATTTAAGGCCAGGATTTCACAACATAGCTCGAGTCACAAAATATCATTGCTTCACTGTACCGAATGGCAAATGCCTGCTAAGGGATCTACATTCTGGACTGCTGCTGTCACTGTCTTGTCTCGGTAGCTCATATAGTAGCGTGTTGGTTCCGCTGTATAACCGAAACGTCTCGTGTTCGATCCCGGTTAAAACTTTTTTTTATTGAGGTGTAATTAATTTGTTCAGAGTTCCTCGACTGTCTAGTTTGTCGAAAAATATGGAATAATTTATGCCAAATTTCTAGGTTTTACAAGTGGGCTGAACCTCGTCAAAAAAAAATAAAACTTACTTGGAAGTTAAAAGTATTCTTCCTCAAACAAAAATCATAAGAAACAAAAAGAGACCTGTTAACTTAAAATCTTGTCCACATGCCATCAGCTTCTATTACAGATCTAAGTCGATCCGGCATGGATGTCACGAGATTGTGAAATAAGTTCTGATCCCCGGCGAGATCTTCCCAGGTGTCAACAACTTGATCCCACAATTCGTCTCGATTTCGAGGGCGTCGGTGGGCATAGGGACTTTCCTTCTCTTTTTCAATTCCACCCATAAATTTTCGATGACATTCAAATCAGGTGACTTCGGAGGCCAATTAATGATTTCGATCTCGGGTCTCCTTTGAAACTATCTTTGAATGCTTGCAGCATAGTGCACGGGATGGCTATCCTGCTGGAAGAGCAATGTTCCTTCGGGAAAACGTTCTCGGGCCGAGGGAAGGAAAATATTTTCCAGAATGTGCTCGTAAGTTCCCGCATTAAACCGGCCATAGATGCTTCTATAACGGCAGGTCCATCGTAAGACATCCACCCCCAACACGATATGCTAAAGCGCCCCGATCTTTCACGTCGGTGCACATAGCGCTGGTCATGTCGGAGACCATCCTCACGATAGACACGGACAGGACCTTCGTAATCACTCGAGATGGTTGTTTCGTCGGAGAAAATTACATTTCTCCAATCGAAATCCACTCGATTGGTAGCGAAGACAAGACGGTCGACAGCTTGTGCTTCCCCCAATATTTCCATTTGCGCAGCCCTCCGGCTCCTAATACCGCGGTTCCTTAACCTGCTGATCACAGTCTGTGAAGAGTCGGGAAAGTTAGATACTGCTCTTATTTCGTTAGCAGTCAGAAAGGGGTCCTGTCGAACTGTCTCGAATAAGAGAGCATCCTCTTCCAATGAAGAAATCCGCGGACGCCCAGGAATAGGGCGATTTTCGACCTCCCCTAAATTTTGGTAACGTAACCCACCTCGCGGCTGTACTTCCAGGAACACCGACAAAACGGCCAGCAGATCTAGCCCCATATCCAGCTCAACTAGAGCTATAACTCGCTGTCTCATGTCACGTCGGTTCGCCATTACGATGAGAAATGAGGGATGACGATAATACTTTAGTGTAGACAATGACTATTTAACGTGATATAGAATTATTGAAATAAGAGGCATCTTGCATAGTAAGAGTTAATAAATCAACCCTAAATTAAATATCTAAATAACAGGATATAACAGGAAGTCCAACTGTTGCGAAACTAACCAAATTAAATCTAAGCTGAAGTAGCACAGCCATTGATAAATGTTTTGTACACAGAATTAGACTGAATTCCTATTCGACAGAACCTATAATCAATGGCTTGCCTGAACATGATACACAAATCCTAAGTGTTTCCAATGTCACTGAACAATTTCAAAATATTAATTTAAAAACTAAGGAAGGATTGTAAATGTTGTATCTAATGATTATTTACATTTATGTCTACAAAATGAATCTTGGAAAAACCTATATGATATTGGTAGTACTGATATTAAGAGTTAATGTATTGCATTTTTCACTTAATTTCAGAATCACTTCAGTAGATTTTCTCCACTCCATGTTGTGAAAAAATTCAAAAGTAAAAACATGTAGATAACGCAGGGACTTCAAAATCTCACGTATTAAAAAGAAGAATCTATATGTAATGAGTTGCAATGTAATGATCCTCATGTTCTTAAATACTGCAAGGAGTACAGTGTAATTTATCAAAAATTATGAAAGAGGGAAATAGAATATATTTGAATAGAAAAGTACAAAATTCAGATAATGCAATTAAATCTATTCGGAATATTATTAAATTTAAACTTGTAGATATCCTAAGAAAGAAAATATTTTTTCACTAAAACCAAAGATCATAAAGTAGAGGATCCCAAATCTATTGCAAATTATTTTAACGTATTATAGTATATAGTACAGAAATATTATTGACAACTTAAACATTCAAGATTTTGCAAAAGATACTGCAATTGGTTACTTAACAGATGCGTTTAATAATTAGTATTAATATATGTAATTAGTCAATAACTGCAACAGTGCTTTTCCATTCAATCATAACATGAATAAAATTGAATGCATACTAAATTAAACACTATTGCAAACACGTAGATAAAATAGTTAAAATTAACTGAAGGTGTGAGAATGAAATAATCTAAAGCCATACTTTTAACAAAAATTGTTTTGTGCGAGTGCATTTCTTACACATATGGGAAAGCTATTAATAAAATATTGTAATAATTACTCAACAAATTACATAGCCTAAGGACTCTAAACCTTTGTAAAAGTTTGTCTATTATTATATATATTTTTATAATTTCATTTTAATTGTTAGTTTTTAATATATATGCATTTACATTGTATATGTGTGTGTATAAATGCATTCATTAGACTAACGTTTATAATATTATAACTTGTAATTTTGTATTGTTTGCGATCATTAACACTTAATCTCAGGACTTTGTAAAACTCTATTTCAACGTTATTTAGACAAAAAAAATCGTTGTATAGACTAAGAATCGAACTCGCACTCTTCTACACAACACGCAGAAGTCTTACCGTCTGAGCTATTGAAACGACATGAAAGCTTTCCTTTCTGTGTGGAGTGTCGATCTAGTCATGAAGGTCCATTGTCGATTTAACTACACGATTTATGTATATATTTATCTTTCATTTACGTAATATTATCATATTTTTTGCAGTTTTTGAAGTGAATTTCGGAACGATGCTAGTAACAAACCAAATAGTCTAAATTTAAGTAACTCAATATTCGTTATCTTGTGTATCAGTGCTCTGGTCTCCGATCATGCGCAGTGTCTCACACCTGAGACTTAGGAATATTCAATCGTCTCATCCTTTTTCAGGGAAACTGTACATAGTAGACTTACTTAAAAACGGTACGATTATATGAATTAAATTTCAGAAGGAGACTGATAATGTTGAGTAGAGCATGCCTTGAACATCCACATTTCAGTGGAGAGTCCAAAATTGGAGGCAGTTATGCGAGCTACAAACAAGGGCACGCCAGGCGGTAAGTTGGTGATAGTATAAAACTGTGCCCCGTTTGTTGTAACGTAGTGCATAGTAAAGGCCGTTAATAGCATTTTGGTTTTCCGTCACTATCCCTCCCCTGAAAAAAGACACACGTAGTCTTCTTTCCATGCTCGGGAAGGATAAAACGAATAAACGAATATAGATCCATTAGCTCCTCACCCCTTTCAGTAAACTGAGAGTTGTGCGAGTTGTGTATGGAAGTCTTAGTGAGACAGTCTTCCCGAGACACGGAACGAGCAGTTCGGATTATACCCTGGCTGTTCCACTACACTCCATGATCTTCGCATGACAGAAGACATTACCTGGGGACTGAGCACAAAGCATGTCCTAGCTGCAGCTACCTTGACATTAAGCAAGCTTTCATCAAGGTTTGGAATGCGGCACTCCTGGTTCAGTTATTGGAAATGCGAGATTCAGGTGGAACTGAATACCTCATTTCGATCTATCTCCGAGAACACTCATTTAAGACCACAATATATATGTTTCTCCTCTATGCACGAATTTAAGACAGGAGTCAATCAAGGGTTTATCATTGGCTAATAAACGAAAAAATGGAAAGTTTGAAGTGCAGCCTGATATATTGTATCCGATGTGCAGAGACTATTTCTATAAGATGACTCTTCGCCGTTCATTAATCTCATTCATCATTGTTTCAACCGTTCGGCAACGAGGCAATCTCATATATTACATGGGTTCATATAAGACGACTCTTAACCGTTCATTAATCTCACTGATCATTGTTTCAACCGTTCGGCAACGAGACAATCTCGTATATGTCTATTCTCAATCTGGATTCCTATAAGACCACTCTTCGCCGTTCATTAATCTTATTCATCATTCCTTGAACCGTTCGGCAACGAGACAATTTCGTATATGTCTATTTTCAATCTGGGCTCCTATAAGACGACTCTTCGCTGTTCATTAATCTCATTCACAATGGTTTCAACCGTTTGACAACGAGACAATCTCATATATGTATATTTTCAACCTGGGTTCCTATAAGACGACTCTTCACCATTCATTAATCTCATTCATCATTACTTCAACCGTTCGGCAACGAGACAATCTCGTATAGGTCTGTTTTCAATCTGGGTTCCCTTAAGACGACTCTTCGCCATTCATTAATCTCATTCATCATTGCTTCAACCGTTCGGTAACTCTTTATCGTGATCAATCACTGTAAACGATATTTTTTTCATTGACTATACTGTAACTGAAAATTTACATGTAAATTCTACCAAATAAATCTTGAACTTCGGATTAACAATCTTAGCCAGGAATAGGATTACCATCCGTCCGGCAAAAGGAGGACAAGTTCTTCTTTTTAATAATTTTATCCTGTCCGGCAGGCATTTTTTCCAACACACAATGGAAGTGCTGAGAGAGTATTTTCCCTAATATCTGCTCAGTGGACAAAAGAACGAGGCAATCCAAAGAACGAAATCGCATGCTAACGGAGACAGTCAGAGGTACCATCATGGTGAAATATAATTTCAACGACATGTCCTGTGAACAGTTCCATAGTTATTTGTTACAAGATATAAGTTTGTCTGTTCAGGCTTTTGTGCACAAAGTGGGCTCCACCGATGAGTAGGGTACAGATGTAATACTGATCCAGCAACTAGTGAGAAAACTAAAGTGAGCCATTGTTTTTGTCTTTAATTTGGTTCATACCAATTTTTAAAAACTCCTCCTTTTTCAGCAATGTCCTCTTATTTTAGATTCCATGTCCTCCTATAGAATTTCTTCTCATGGTAAGCCTAGTCAGGAATTCAGATTTTCATTTTTGAGCCAATTACCTCGAGTCTGCGCCTAATCTTGGTCAAATAAATATTTCTCAGTTTGCCTATGCCCCTGGCTCAAAATTGGCGTAAATTTTACTTTTCAATTGTAAGACAGGTTGCTACACTTTATTGAATATTAAGGAATATTTCTTTGTTTTCTTTGTTTCTTTCTTTCTTATCCCATAGGTTTATTTATATTATATAGAAGTGTTCCTGAAATTGAGAGGCGCTTACAGCCTGTGGAGAACCTTGTGCTAAGTTCCGAACCCTAACGCATTTTAGATAGATACATAACAGAATTTCCCACATAATTGAATCTGCATGAGCCTAAATTGAATTAGTTACTTGGCGGTTACCGGTAAAATGGATATATGTTCTATACCTGACATCTTATCGATTTGTGCTGAGTGAAATAGGTTACGGAACTATCTAGACCATTCCACCCAACCTTAAGTGAACGATAAAAATGCATGGAAAAAAATTTACCTCTGTACTCGCTATTCATCAGTCACCGGACTGACAGCACAACTTTAGGAAAACCCTTGTAGACTTTGTAATAAAATACGTAATATATGGAAAATCAAAGGGTAGATACCAGAAAAATTAGGAAATGCTCTTTTTTTGCTTTAAATTCCACTTAATTTTACAAAATATCTGACATTCCTTTCCTTGTACAATTTAAAACTCGCACAATTAAATCTGATACCTCGTAATACTGTTAGTGTTCGATTAGTAATTAACCGTTTGAACGAGTTTGCTGACAGGTTCTCTTTAGTATCTCTCGTTCTTTGTATAATTTAATCTTCTTCAGTAAAAGCTGTCCAGTTAATATGAGGCACGACACTTTGTACTATCGGCCATTCGCTTCAACGAAAGAGTTCAATAAATAAAGATTGTATCGTACATCTCGATCAGAAAGCCAGCCTAACATACCATGCCACTTAAAAGGTAAATGCTGAAAGGACAAAGCAGCTTATACCTGGTATTAGAGGAAACCGTAGATCATCCAAGTGGCCCGTCACTCCCCGAAAGAGACCGGTGTTCGATTCCAAGTAGATTTTACAGTTTTATAGGATAATGTGGCTATCCTGATATTCTTCTTTGAGCACATAACTGCTACTTAACTTCAACATTGATTCGTTATCAGGAAACTAATTGGATAACATGTGTAGCTACATGTAAATTAATAGGGACCAGTTGTCAGGTATTTAATTATTACTATTATTGAATTGTAGATATTCGTTTAACATGTGCATTAAAGAAATAGTGGATTTAAGAAAGATAATACCTGTAAAACTGAAGCCATCTTCTTATTAAAAAGAAAAGCTATTTTCCAGCATAGAGGTTTTCTAATGTATTAAATTTAAACATTCATTTGGTTACATACAGGGTTGTTTCCGATCTCTGATAACGAATTTGAATGACATCATGTTCGTCAGGAGTCACACGACAGCGGAACTGTGGCGCGAGGTGACAGACTAGTAGTGAGTGATCTCATAGAGTGCACGGCGATTCACAGCAGAAAATCGAGCCTTTTTGGAAGGGGCACATAACAACCCTTTCCGATGCCAAGTACAGTTAAGTTAAAATAAAAGAAGCCTGCAATAAACGAAGTTTCGTTATTTCCGAGAAAGGCATCTTCTCTGTACTTAATAAGATTGGTAAAGCTCGAATGCAATTAATTTGTATCATCTCGTGGGGTGCCGCGACTTGTGATGGGGGGTGGATTTCCTTTTTTTCCCACTCTGGAATTAATCCCATCCAAGCTTTGCCAGTCTTATTAGGTATACACAAGATGCCTTTCTTGGAAATAACGCAACCACGTTTTTTACAGGCTTCTATGATTTTCACGTAACTGTACTTGGCATCGGAAAGAGTTGGGCATTGCTACTGTGAGTTGGGCATTGCTACTGTGATACACCGTGCACTCTGATTATGAAATCACTCACTACTGGTCTGTCACCTCTCGCCGCAGTTCAGTTGTCGGTATGATTCCTGACGCACGTGACGTCATTCAGATTCATTATCAGAGATCGAAAACAGCCCTGTACATTACTTACGCTAATTATGATGTTTTCTCTTTCATTGTTATGTTTTGTTTAGCCCTTAATTTCTAAAATATATACAAATATAGTTTAATGCTTCCTTTGATTATCTGTTTGTTCACACGACCGTTCAGATTTTCCGTCTCAGTTTGTCTCTGTTATTTTGTATACACATATATTAAAGGACATATTTCCAATGATCTGTTAGAATTACACATGGATATGAGTACTGCTGTTCATCTTTGCGTTTTGGATAAATGACCATATCTTTTATCGATTCACATTATACGTCATATCAACGTCACGTCACGTCACGGACCAGCAGCGTTACATCAAAACATTGTACAACGCATTTTATATGGTAGCGTTCACATATACAGGCAACGTCACGGACCGTCAACAGCACGGACCGTCTGGGATTCTCGAGGAGAATGTTTTGATGTGACGGAACCTGGACGTGGACGGTTTTTTCTGCTAAACAGCTAGACTCTAGCAGCACCGTTAAACATTAACATGTCGTAGCTCCTATGAGAGACAATCAATTGCACTGTAATTTTTAGGATTCATATATAAATGTCTAAGGAAAGCATAGAAAAAATTTGAAAATAAAATCTTTTTTGGACAGTGAGAAAAAAATTACTAACTTCGAAATCATCCGTTCAAAATAGACATTGACACTCCCAAACGTGATAAGCGACAAACTTTTCATGTTACATGGGGAGTCAAAGCGAGAGAAATGTTTAGAAGGAATGAAAATTACTTTTAAAAGTGGCTGATATTCAAAACCTGTACCGGTTTGCGAATTACGGCGAGTTTAATGCGGGGGTTTGCGTGGTGGACTTTCTTATGCAGAGCAACAACTTTTATCTGTTAGAACTGCGGATTTTCATAGAAATTATCGCTCTCGTTTTGAACCCACAACTAACGTGAAAAAAATAAAAAAAAGTTTGTCGCTTATCAACTTTTGATATGTCAATGTTTATTTTCAACGGGTGACTTCGAAGTTAGTATTTTTTTTCTCACTGTCCATAAAAGATTTTGATTCCAATTTTTTCTATGCTTTCCTTAGACATTTATATATGAATCCTAAAAATTACAGTGCAATTGATTGTCTCTCATAGGAGCTACGACATTGTTTGAGAACATTGACTACTTCTCTATTCTTGATGACGCCAGCAAACTGACGGTCACTTGCTGTTAAGTGTGAATGAGTTTGCATTGGACGTGACGGTGACGGTGATCCGTGACGTTGATGTTCCGTATAATGTGAATCGAGCTTGCTATCTGATTTCTCTATCCCATCTTATAATAATAACCGCATGTAGCACTGGTACTGGAAATGTTACAACTGCTCTGTAAACCTTGCTTACTGAACTATTACATCTTACTACTGTATATTGAATTTGTTGCGAGAGACAACTGTAGTGTGACAATAGACTAAATACAGTGGTTACTTTCTTGCTTCGCTCATAATATCATTCTTTCATACTCACTCACTGATAATGCGAAGACTGACAGAGAGGTGGGCCATTTTACACTTTGAGATTACACTAAAATACGCTACCATAGTAGGAATAGAACAATGCTGTATAAAGGGGTTAGGTACAGCTTACAGCAGTAAAATTTAAAAAACACTCAACATTTTTCTTCCTCCATTACTGTAGCTTGTACAATAATGAAAATTAGTATGTGCAAAACACTGTCCTTCTGCCATATTAAAAAAATATTTTGCGATTTTTTTTTTAAATTATTTACTTTTTCCCCCAAAATTTAGTTCACTGTGCAGTGATAAAGCTTTTTCCACATAACTCAAAAACTATCCAACATCCTATGATGAAATTTTGTGTGTGTATTTATGCATGTCATATCTACAATATAATGCAAGATCATTTCTCTACCTTTCATACTTTAGTAGATTGTCTGATAAAAAATAAATTCATTTTAAAAATGGTCAAATATCAGCATTTTTTTACAATACAAAATAAATCAAATATTATGTATTAAGGAATGTAGTTGAAAGAGCATGATATTGTAAACATGAGTTTCAGCAATAAAATAAAAGAGAGAGAACACGAAAAAGTTAGCAAGTTTATGAGTTATGAGGGAAACGCTTCATCACTGCACAGTGAGCTACCACCGTCGTGAATTTTGAAAAAAAAAATGTGGAAATAATTTTTTTAAATCGTAAAAATATTTTTTTCATATAGCAGAAGGACCATGTTTTACACATGCTAATTTTCATTATTGTACAAGATACAGTAATGGAGGGAAAAAAATGTTGAATATTACCAAACATTTTATTCCTGTATGCTGTACCTAGTCCCTTAAACTACCTAGAGTAAACAATAGACTCAAAACAAAATTATATCCCCCACTCCAGTCTGACCGGTAGGTGCACTTGATTTCTGAGCACTTTGAAATATTTGTTATCTAGTTATAGGCCTGCTTACTGTTCTATTATGGGTAACGCCACCGTTTTTCAAGAATGACCTTTAACCCATTGTCCAACTAGCCATCCTCTAAGCTTATCGCATTGGTTGCAATAAACCTCCGCTCATGTCCATGTGATGCTACGAAAACAAACACCATTGTCTGAGTTAAATTCCACTACACATAATACAGCGTTGAGTGTCGCGAGTACTCTGCTGATTGTCATCTATTGTATGAGTCCATCGTTACGCCTCCTGTAATTTCAAAATTGAAAGAGAAACATTGCGTAACCAAAGTCGAGAGATTATCTCTATTTTATACGATTACTTGAAAGAAGAGGCAAAACAATTCACCTGAAATGTTTAAAGTAGTTCAGAAAGTCCAAGAACGAGTTGCAGCAGCCATTGGACTGTCATTAAATTCTGTTTACAGATTTTACGGGACGGGAAAATGCATGCAGAGGAAGGAACATCTTTTGACACTCCTCGTAAGAAACACAGTATTCCCAGAAAAACAACAGAAATAGACGATTTCAATCCATGCGTCTTTCGCAGAGTCATATACAGAATGTATCAAAAATACTTTTACAAACTTTGGGGGCGAGTCCATATGAATATAGTCCGAAAATCCTTCGTTTTTGAGTTATTAATGAAAGTTCACTTCAACGTGGTTACTTACTTACTTACTTACTTACTTACAAAAAATGGCTTTTAAGGAACCCGGAAGTTCATTGCCGCCCTCAAATAAGCCCGCCATTGGTCCCTATCTTATGCAAGATTAATCCAGTCTCTATCATCATATCCCACCTCCCTCAAATCCATTTTAATATTATCCTTCCATCTACGTCTCGGCCTCCCCAAAGGTCTTATTCCCTCTGGTCTCCCAACTAACACTCTATATGCATTTCTAGATTGGCCCATATGTGCTACATGCCCTGCCCATGTGAAACGTCAGGATTTAATGTTCCTAATTATGTCAGGTGAAGAATACAATGCGTGCAGTTCTGCGTTGTGTAACTTTCTCCATTCTCCTGTAACTTCATCCCTCTTAGCCACAAATATTTTCCTAAGAACCTTATTCTCAAACACCCTTAATCTCTGTTCCTCTCTCAAATTGAGAGTCCAAGTTTCACAACCATACAGAAGAACCGGTAATGTAACTGTTCTATAAATTCTAACTTTAAGAACTTTTGTTTGCAAACTAGATAACAAAAGCTTCTCAACTGAATAATAACAGGCATTTCCCATATTTATTCTGCGTTTAATTTCAACGCGGTTAGAGGAAAAATTCATTAAGTGAAGTTTGTAACCTACCAGATGGCGATGTGTTGCCATGGAGACTTGTTTACATTTGTCATTTGTGTATATTTGTGGTTAGTCTGTCTTCAACATTGTGATACGTTGCCATGGAGACTTGTTTACATTTGTCATTTGTGTACCCTCATGCTAAGAAATGGCCAGTAAATGAACATAAACAGAGCACTTGCTCTCCAAGCATACTGTTTGAGATAGAACACGCCCACGGTTATACTGATAAGTAAACACGGCAGATCCAATGGCAGACAATAGAAAAGGAGCTAGTCTTTGCGTATTACCTCTTCAAAGACCAACTCCTTTCCTACTGTCCGCCACTGGGCCTGCCGTGTTTACTTAACAACATAACTGCGGACGTGTCCTGTCTCAAACAGTAAGCTTGGAGCGCAAGTGATCTGTTCACATTTTCCGGTCATTTCTGAGCATGAGGGTACACAAATGACAAATGTAATTAAGTCTCCATGGCAACGTATCACAACGTTGAAGACAGACTAATCACAAATGTACACAAATGTCAAGTGTAAACAAGTTTTCATGGCAACACATCGCCATATGGTTGGTTACAAACTTCACTTAATGAATTTTTCCTGTAACTGCGTTGAAGTGAGCTTTCATTAATAACTCGAAAACGAAGGATTTTCGGACATATGTTTATATGGACTTTGTTTCTTGTTTTGGTGTGAGAAACTCGTCCTCAAAGTCTGTAAAAGTATTTTTTATACAACCTGTATAATTTTTACAATCTTCAACATTTCGCCTCTACAATTGAAAAGGTATTTCTTCTAATTCTCGACATTCAAATTTAGCAGTATATCGGAGAGAATTGTTTTCGTAATCGAGAATGGTCTCCCTACTTCGGCAAAAAATGTCGGAACAAATTTTTAATACAAGTTTTTAGGGATGGGATCTTATTAACTACAGAAAGGATGCCTTTAAGATTGCAACAAATTCTTTTATTTTTTCTAAGTCTTTATTAGCTCTTATCACACGTTTTAACTTTTTACTAACTGCAACGCCATTTTTCTTCATGGCAGTGCCATTAACTGGTTACTAATTTCTCGAAACCTAAGTTTAGAACTTACAGCTAATCGTCATGCTAAATTTAGGCATGAACTTAATTTATGAATCTTAGGTTGTCTTTCATAAGTTCAGGAATAGCTTGAACAGTTTATAAATTTAAAATGAAAGAATTATTGTTGGGTAGATAATAATAAACTGTTTAATTTGTCAATATCTCTCGTAACTTAATTCACATGAACTGTACATGTACTGTTGTTTAATTTCCCAACGTTCCTCGTAATTAAACATTGTATCCCTCTATTGTATAATGCGCTGAACTTTAATTTATTTTAAATGACAAAATAAAAAATTTAAACTTCAGAACAGGAATGGGATCTAAATTAGGCAAAGTTAAACTCCTTGTAAATAACCGTGAAGCTGGAAGCAATACAAAGCAGTACAAACATTTTGATTTATCACATTCAACCGATATTATTCATGAATGTGACATACGTTTTGGTGAGTTGAAATTACATGAAAAAGAGAGGAAACATAAAGGGGAATTGGACAATGGCGGTGGAGTGAAATAATGTAAGTTGAGCGAAACAGGGAAAGAAATCCCTCATGCCCCGTTCTTGTCTTCTATTAAGTATTCCAGTCAACGAAGTGGATGCAGTCCACGTCCGCTGATATTAAATCCGAGCTCTACTAAAGGGGTTAGTAGAGTAGAGCGCCTGATGAGAAACGGACTACTAGCCGTTAGATAAGAAAAGC